>NC_036847.1:22750821-22856747 GCF_002910315.2 Salvelinus sp. IW2-2015 | reverse complement strand
ACACACACACACACACACACACACACACACACACTCACTCACACACACACTCACTCACATACAATCAGAATTTATGCTGATGCTACTCTATTTATCATACATCCTGATGCCTGGTCACCTTACCTCTATACATACAGTGCATTCAGAAAGTATTCAGACCCCTTGACTTTTTCCACATTTTGTTATGTTACAGCCTTATTCTATAATGGATTACATCCTTTTCCCCCCCTCATCAATCTACACACAATACCACATAATGACAAAGCAAAAACAGTTTTTTAGAAATGTTTGCAAAACAAAATTGAAAATTAAAATATCACATTTAAATAAGTATTCAGACACTTTACTCAGTACTTTGTTGAAGCACCATTGGCAGCGATTACAGCCTCGAATCTTCTTGGGTATGACGCTACAAGCTTGGCATACCTGTATTTGGGGAGTTTCTCTCATTCTTCAGTGCAGATCCTCTCAAGCTCTGTCAGGTTGAATGGGGAGCATCCAGAGATGTTCGATCGGGTTCAAGTCCGGGCTCTGCCTGGGCCACTCAAGGACATTCAGAGACTTGTCCCGAAGCCACTCCTGCATTGTCTTGGCTGTGTGTTTAGGGTCGTTGTCATGTTGGAAGGTCAACCTTTGCCCCAGTCTGAGGTCCTGAGCGCTCTGGAGCAGGTTTTCATCAAGGATCTCTCTGTACTTTGCTCCGTTCATCTTTCCCTCGATCCTGACTAGTCTCCCAGTCACTGCCGCTGAAAAACATCCCCATAGCATGATGCTGCCACCACCATGCTTCACTGTATGGATGGTGCCAGGTTTCCTCCAGACGTGACGCTTGGCATTCAGGCCAAAGAGTTCAATCTTGGTTTAATCAGACCAGAGAATCTTGTTTCTCATGGTCTGAGAGTCCTTTACAGTAGGTGCCTTTTGGCAAACTCCAAGCGGGCACTCATGTGCCTTTAACTGAGGAGTGGCTTCCGTCTGGCCACTCTACCATAAAGACCTGATTGGTGGAGTGCTGCAGAGATGGTTGTCCTTCTGGAAGGTTCTCCCATCTGCACAGAGGAACTCTGGAGCTCTGTCAGAGTGACCATCGGGTTCTTGGTCACCTCCCTGACCAAGGCCCTTCTCCCCCGATTGTTCAGTTTGACCGGGCGGCCAGGTCTAGGAAGACTCTTAATGGTTTCAAACTTCTTCCATTTAAGAATGATGGAGGCCACTGTGTTCTTGGGGAACTTCAATGCTGCAGAAATGTTTTGGTACCCTTCCCCAGATCTGTGCCTCGACACAATCCTGTCTCGGAGCTCTACGGACAACCTCATGTCTTGGTTTTTGCTCTGACATGCACTGTCAACTGTGGGACCTCATATAGACAGGTGTGTGCCTTTCCAAATCATGTCCAATCAATTGAATTTACCACAGGTGGACTCTAATCAAGTTGTAGAAACATTTAAAGGATGATGAATGGAAACAAGATGCACCTGAGCGCAATTTTGAGTCTCATAGTAAAGGGTCTGAATACTAATGTAAATAAGGTAAATAAGGTTTTCGCGTTGTTATTATGCGGTATTGTGTGTAGATTGATGAGGATTTGTTTTATTTAATCCATTTTAGAATAAGGCTGTAACATAAAAAAATGTGGATAAAGTCAAGGGGTTTGAATACTTTTCGAATGCACTGTATCTACCTCTATCACTCCAGGATCCCTGCACATTGTAAATATGGTATTGGAACTGACCCTGTATATAGCTTCTTACTTTCTCATGTTCCTTTTATTTCTTATTTTATTTCTCATGTTTTTGTTCTACCTTGTTATTTTTTGTGCTACATTGATATTCATTACTGCATTGTTGGGTTTGGACCTTGCAAGAAAGGCATTTCACTGTACTTGTGCACGTGACATTAAAAACTTGAACCTTGCCCCATTGGGATATCCAAAGTAAACCTAAATTTGCCACGGGTATTACAATGGGTCGCATGCAGCTGTACTCCGAAATGATGATTATTTGTGTGCTTTCAGCTGTGGGCCTGTGGGCACGATCGAAACAAACCCAACCTTTACACATACTCAGAATTGTACTTGGTGATATGGTGCTGCTAGTGATAGACAACATTTAGAGACAGAATACAGACAGCGGAGTTTAAATAAAGTTTGCATACATTATATACAACTCGGTAGTGAGCATAGCGCTATAAGAGAATGAGCATATATACACATATAAAGTACACTGGGTTGATATAGAGTGGATGTACACATTTACAGTATCAGTATGAATATCTCTAAATGCAGAGAGATGAACCAAGTACAAATGCAGTACAGTGCAGTTATTTTGTGTACAGTTCAGAGATGGCTTGATGCAGTGTGCAGCATAGAGTGCATCGTCCGGCGATGATCTTTCCTGAACGCTTCCTTGCACTGGAGTTGTGCAGGACCTTGATGGAGGGCAGATGGCTGCCGATGAACCTCTCTGCAGACCGGACAATGCTTTGCAGTTTGCCCTTGCAGCAAGCAGATGCAGACCCAAACCAGACGGTGAAGGAAGAGGTGAGGATGGACTCAAAGATTTATTTGTAAAACCGAATGAGGATTGACTGGTAGATACAAAACATTCAGCTGCTGCAAGTAGTTGATCCTCTGTTGTGTCTTCTTGGTGACCGGTGTGATGTTGTCCTCTCACTTGTGGTTGTGGGAGATGATGGTCCCAAGGAATTTCAATGATTCAACCGAGCTAAATTCACGACCACAAGTTTCACAAAACTCAGTTTTTCACCAAACTGACTTTGTGACTGAAATTGTCCTATTTACGCTTTGTAGTCAATTTTGACAGTAGAATAAATGTTTCTAACTCATATCGATGCCACATAGGTTGTTTTCTAAATGAGAAGTTGGTTTTAGTGGCAGTTTCTCTTTAACATAAGATGTATAGTCAATCACGTCTTGTTTTTATAAGGAATGTTACTGTTGGAAATTCCAAATTGTTTGCATAGTCAACTTACACACAGCACTTACCCCACCAAACATACCACCAGGGGTCTTTTCACAGTCCCCTGGTGCAGAACAAATTCAAGGAAACGTACAGTACTATATAGAGCCATGATTGGATGGAGCTCCCTTCCATCTCATATAGCGCAAGAGAACAGCAAACGTGTTTTGTTTTTTTTATGAATAAAGCAACACCTCTCGGCACAATGCCTTTCCCTTATGTGACCTACTTTTTGTGTGTATGTATTGACATGTATGTGTAACTAATAAATGCACACACACACACTACATGTTAATGTTTTTAAATGTATGTCAATTGTAAAGTCTTTTGTCTGTAATGTATTTTTCATTATATGTCGAATCCCAGGAAGACTAGCTGTCTCCATTGGCGGCGGCTGATGGGGATCCTAATAAATCACATCAAAATTAAACAGTCTAAAAAATGTTTTTTATATATATATTTTTTGTATTTTACCACCTTTTTCTCCCCAGTTTCGATCTTGTCTAATCGCTGCAACTCCCCAACGGGCTCGGGAGAGGCGAAGGTGGAGTCAGGCACCCTCCGAAACATGACCCGCCTAACCACGCTCCTTAACACCCACCAGCTTAACCCTGAAGCTAGCCGCGCCAATGTGTCGGAGGAAACACCGTTCCACTGGCTGACAGGGGTCAGGCTGCAGGCACCAGGCGCGCCAAAAGGAGTCGCTAGGGTGCGGGGAGCCAAGTAAAGCCCCCCCGGCCAAACCCTCCCTAACCTGGATGATGCTGGGCCAATTTGGCGCCGCCCTATGGGACTCCCGGTCACGGCCGGTTGTGGCACAGCCCGAGAATTAACAGTGCCTTAGACCGCTGAGCCACTCGGGAGGCCCAAAATTAAACAGGTTTAATGAAATCATTGTTGTAAGGAAAATAATGAGACTCATAATGCTACAAGACTGCTGGTTAAGGTTGGCTAGAGGCTGGTGATGCAGTATCAGATAGGAGACCTAGGTCATGTGATCTCCATCATCAGATTGGCGGAGCAGAACCTGTCTGTCATGATTACTTCCTAACTCCTCTTCTTATCTACCGAACCACCAAGCATACATATAACACCTCAGTGTCTGTACCTAGGATTGTGTTTTTTATCAAGAGGTTTCCTGTCACTTTTTACCTTAATCCTATCAGCTAATGTGAAGGCACTGATCCGCGTCTGTCTTGAAGGTTATCTGTGTATGTTTCACACCCCGGGGCATTCATTATTTACATAGCTGCTCCCCCAAGGCACCGCCAGGTCTCTCTCCACAGGAGGTGTGGATGGAAAAATCTCCCTCCCCAATCTAGCCGGGGACACATCCATATCTCGGCTGCAGGCTCCGTTCTAACTCCACGCCTGACTGACTCAGAGAGTATGCAGTGTCAGAATGATCATCCTCTCCCAAGACACTTCATCATCATCGGCTTGGTAGCAGTAAGACACCAGGGAGTAGACAGAAACAGCAGCATCAGGGAGGGAATCAGGGGTTCCCCAACTCTGCAGCCCCCAGGGGACCTGTCTTAGAGAAGAAGGCTGTTTCTTAAACTCATTAGGAAACAAATCAGAATGTAACAACGCTACGCTAGCTAACAACGAGCTCCTTGTTATGAAGAGCCCCCAGGACATTTTGTCTGCGTGAGGAGGAGTGCACCAACTTAAACTTACATTGAAGTGGAGAGTAAGAGAATGTTTTCCTAATATCATATATAAATTCGGCTCTCGTTTCTGGATGTGATAGAGGCGTTAAGCCAGCCTGGTGTTTCTACCCAGATATTTTCCCTGAGGAGGAGGAGGGAGAGAAACGGACTGACTTCCTGAAAGGGTTTTTAGTGACTCAGCTCATGCAAAGGTGCTAATAATTCATGTTTTGTAAATATCTATCCACACATGAATACATTCTACATCCACACAGACATGTGAAGTAGAATAGCTCAATAGCAGCTGTTGCATAGCAAGGATTTCATTTCACAACAACCTCATCTCTCTAACCTCCCAGATAACTATTTCTAATGATACTGTGATACTGCTATCTGTGACATTCATTATGATAAACGTCAATACACCAGCCCACTCATCTGAATGTGTTATTGAGCAGAACGTTGACTTTTGCCGAGCCCCCTATACCATCTCCGATATGTGTGAAAAACATCCACGCCTGCCCTTTCAGAGCACAGGGCTCATTTGATAGAAGCGTGACAGGGGTATTTATAGAAAGAGAGGCAGACAGGGCAGAAAGCCTCCTCCTCCTCCTATTCCATGGGCATGAGCCTGTTCTAGTCCAGTCCAGACAATATTGGCAGCCCTGCTCACTCACAGGAAAAGCCATCATGTCAGCAGCACACAGGCAGCGCCGAGAAACATGTTGAGGTAACAGGTTTTGGGAGGGAAATAGGGACAGGGACAGATCAGGACAGTGCTGTCCATTCTCTATGGCCTACCCTAGAAATACATCAGTACTACATTCTCTACGGACAACCCTAGAAATACATCAGTACTACATTCTCTATGGCCTACCCTAGAAATACATCAGTACTACATTCTKTATGGCCTACCCTAGAAATACATCAGTACTACATTCTCTATGGCCTACCCTAGAAATACATCAATACTACATTCTCTACGGCCTACCCTAGAAATACATCAGTACTACATTCTCTATGGCCTACCCTAGAAATACATCAGTACTACATTCTATACGGCCTACCCTAGAAATAGCCTAGTCCTATACTGAGCCATGATTGCATGGCTTTATATATTATATAGTGCAAGTGAACAGCAAACCTGGTTTCAAAAAACAAATAAAGCAACACCTCACGGCACAACGCCTCTCCCTCATGTGACCTAAATTTGCGTGTATGTACTGATATGTATGTGGTACTGATAGATGCACACACACACACACACATCACACACCCACACTTGACTATTCTTTAGTTGTAGTTAAACATTTGTATATATATACAGTACCAGTCAAAAGTTTGGACACACCTACTCATTCAAGGGTTTTTCTTTATTTTTACAATTTTATACATTGTAGAATAATAGTGAAGACATCAAAACTATGAAATAACACATATGGAATCATGTAGTAACCAAAAAAGTTTTAAACAAATCAAAATATATTTTATATTTGAGATTCTTCAAAGTAGCCACCCTTTGCCTTGGGGACAGCTTTGCACACTCTTGGCATTATCTCAATCAGCGTCACCTGGAATGCTTTTTTTTATGCTGAGCACTTGTTGGCTGCTTTTCCTTCACTCTGCGGTCCAACTCATCCCAAACTATCTCAATTGAGTTGAGATGGGTGATTGTGGAGGCCAGGTCATCTGATGCAGCACTCCATCACGCTCCTTCTTGGACAAATAGCCCTTACACAGCCTGGAGGTGTGTTGGGTCATTGTCCTGTTGAAAAACAAATGATAGTCCCGCTAAGTGCAAGTGGATATCAGAGCGGCTGTAAAAAAAATCTGTATTCTATTCTACTGTATTTAGTCTATGCCACTCCGATATTGCTCATCCTAATATTTATATATTCCTTAATTCCATTATTTCACTTTTAGGTTGTGTGTATTGTGTGTATTGTTGTGAATTGTTAGATATTACTGCACTGTTGGAGCTAGGAACATAAGCAATAACATCTGCTAAACATGTGTATGTGACAAATAACATTTGATTTGATTTGAAACCAGATGGGATGGCGTATCGCTGCAGAATGCTGTGGTAGCCATGCTGGTTAAGTGTGCCTTGAAATCTAAATAAATCACAGACAATGACACCACCAAAGGACAGATTTCCACCGGTCTATTGTCCATTGCTCATGTTTCTTGGCCCAAGCCAGTCTCTTCTTCTTATTGGTGTCCTTTAGAAGTGGTTTCTTTGCAGCAAATCGACCATGAAGGCCTGATTCACGCATTCTCCTCTGAACAGTTGATGTTGAGATGTGTCTGTTATTTAAACTCTGTGAAGCATTTATTTGGGCTGCAATTTCTGAGGCTGGTAACTCTAATAAACGTATCCTCTGCAGCAGAGGTAACTCTGGATCTTCCTTTCCTGTGGCGGTCCTCATGAGAGCCAGTTTCATCCTAGCGCTTGATGGTTTTTGCAACTGCAAGTTCTTGAAATTTTCAGATTGACTTCATGTCTTAAAGTAATGACGGACTGTTGTTTTGCTTATTTGAGCTGTTCTTGCCATAATATGGACTTGGTTTTTTACCAAATAGGGCCATCTTCTGTATACCACCCCTACCTTGTCACAACACAACTGATTGGCTCAAATGCATTAAGAAGAAAAGAAATTCCACAAATGTACTTTTAACAAGGCACACCTATTAACTGAAATGCATTTCAGGTGACTACCTCATGAAGCTGGTTGAGAGAATGCCAAGAGTGTGCAAAGCTGTCATCAAGGCAAAGGGTGGCTACTTTCAAGAATCTCAAATATAAAATGTATTTTGATTTGTTTAACACTTATTTGGTTACTACATGATTCCATATGTGTTATTTCATAGTTTTGATGTCTTCACTATTATTCTACAATGTAGAAAATATAAAAAATGAATGACTAGGTACTGTATATAAGTCTGTAATGCCTATGTTAACAATTTAAATATAGCTGTTGCCATTGGCATCGGCTAATGGAGATCCTAATAAAAAGGATCTCCATGGGCCTGCCATCCAATGTATCATTAGCCTACACATTAGCCTACACCAGGAAGGAACACTACAGATGTAGGATCTAATTGTTTTGTTGTTGAGAATTTTTTATCAACCCCTACAAAAAATGTCCATGAATTATAATGCCCCCCAAAAATACATTTCCTCTTGCTGTAGAATTATTTTCCTGCTGTAGCAAACAGGCTCAAATTAAGATCCTACATCTGTACATTAAAAACAGATGTGACATTTTCTTCATTAAGCCACCATTAAGCCCACATTGTGCAATCATTGTCATGATATATTTAGACCATGTGATGTGTCTTGGTAACGACAAACAAATTAACATATTAGGAAAAAAAAAAATCTGTAAACCTGGCTGATCCACACTGACATGTTTCAATTCCTATTCATCACCAAAGTATAGGCCGCCTACCCCCTGTAGCTAGCAGGGTTTATGTCCCTTCTTGAGCCAAACCATTACAATCAACAAATCAGCCACACAAGCCAGCAAGGGGAGATAAATAAATCAAATGAATAAATGGGAATAACACCCCGAGCAGGTGTTTACATAAACATTATTTACAAATACATTATGCATCACAATGCACATTTTGCTCCTACTGAAGTATTTCATTAAGATTCCAGGTGTTCCTTTAGAGTGTTGAGATATGCAGGCACAGCTTTGATCAGCATATCAGAACAATCCACTCTTTCATACCCAGGACTGGAGGGAGGGAACATGGTTTGGTTAAGGGTAGATTTTGGATCAAGGTTGGTTCAGCCTAGCCGAGACTTGTCACACCCTGCCTCCCCTCTCGTTTGGTATTCAATCCCAGTGCACTAATCTGGTGTTGTTCTACTGAAGTCATCGGCAACATCAATCTCCCATTAATACACAGCGCAAATATTCCAGGAAGCAGAGGAACTGATGCTGTGCGAATACAGTTCTGGAGAAAAGACCCCAAACAAACAATAACACAAACACAAAGAGAGAAAACAAAACAAAACAACGAAAATGCATGAAAATGAGAGGAGAATCGTTCAACATGCAAAGCCTGTATCAACATAGTTTTAGTTAACTTCTTATTCTAAACTTCGAATTTCAAACGTTGATGTATCACTGGTTAATATCTTTTTCATTGTCTAATCTACAGCATGATGTCTAATAATATTTCATGAATTCACCTGAGAAAGGCATGCTGTAAAAATGCCTGTAGGACTAATGATGAATTATTACTATTACTTATGCCCTCAAAATAAATCTAACAACTAACCACACTCAAAAAGAAGGAAGCGTTAAAAACAATACATTGTTTTTATAAAAATTAAATTACTCTGATTTTAAAACCAAAAAAGAGCCTTTAGCTGCCAACACTCGCCATTGACAGTCTAAGCAAAAACCATAGTTTGTTCTTATAAATGAAAACAGTTTTATTCTGCATGCATTCTTCTGCATTGAGCTCCAGTGTTGACTCAAGAGGTTATAACTGGAGGCACAGTGGCCATAGGAGACTACAGAACAAGCGAGAGATTAATAAAATACATGAATACAGAACTATATAGGCAAGTAAAAATCTGTCTCCTCTGTGGCCTATCTGTCATTAGTGCATTAGTGGAGAGGAGGCATCCTGTTATTCTAGCTAGCAGTAGGCCTGGGTCTAGGCTACAGAAGCTAGTTACACATACATCTAACTCGAGTCAACTAAGAAACTTGGGCTGGAATAAATATCACTGACTATTGGGCTAAAACAAGACAAAGACAGAGACTGAGTAAGTACAGCCTGGGCTCAAAAAACTAAATAATTTAGCTGGGGAGACAAACTGATAAATGGTGGTGTTACAGGGACCTGTGGACTGGGATTTATTATGCATGGGGGAGATTAAGGCCATTGATTGCCTCCAACAAGGTCACCATGAGAGGTAGTGCTCGTCTAAGGCCTCTGTCCGTCGTGGTAACAACTCTCTACGACCAGTCGAGAAATACATATGCAATAAGGTTAATGAAATTCGCTAAAATAAATGCTGAGGTTGAGGTTGGGACTGGTGCTGGCCTCTTACCATGAAAATAGAACTTGGATAATAGCCTGTATTTATTTGAGGGAAAACTGTCCGACTTGTACATTATTCATAGGGACCAGAGGAAAATGTGATAGCTGTGCTAATATAATACTGATCTGACCCAGACACTACAAGAATGGCAATAGAGACATCGCTAAACTCACAATGACATACTGTGTTACTCTCATTGAAAGATATCACTTTTTGCCTCACAATCAATTCACATGTACCTACAATACATCATTTGGAACTCAATATACCATTGTTTTAAAGGTCATAGGAGATTGGGATTGACTGGACAGTGGGCAGAGAGGACCATTGAGGTTCATAAAGAAGTAGTGAGACACAATCATCTCTCCAGCTATAGTTGAACAGCATTGGATTCAGCTTGTTTTCCACAAATGCGCAAGAGGGAGTTTTCTCTCTTTATTTGGCTTACTGTGTGGGTGGACAAGAATACATGGAAATAAAACAGTGCACGAATGGATTAATGGTTTATCAACCCACATCTAATGAAGATTTGTGTCTGTCGGCCTTTGTAGTGAGACACAATCATCTCTCCAGCTAGCCACAAAGGAGGGAAGGAGAGACTTAAAACAAGATCTGATTTGCAATTAAAGACTTTCAGAGATGTGACACTTAACAAGAGTAAAAATCTTGGCAATGAAACAAAAGCATGTGCATTCATCTTTTCACAGTTAAATAGCAAATATAATCGTCTTCCAATAACAAAGTGTGCGATTCTTGTCATGGTAAAATGTGTTCAGACGATGAGAATGTTTTTTTACTCATCCTAGCAGCCCCCATCGTCTCTCACTCCAAGCTCCTCCAAAAACAATTTTTGACCTCTGTCTTTAAGAGAGTCAACGGCAAACACTCTCACATAAACACTTCTGTGTTCCGGCTGGTTCATGACTGGGATTTATTCAAACTGTGTACCAGGTTGTCACAGATCATTAGTTAGATGGTAAAGTAACCCCTGAAGAATGACAACATAGAAACTGGGGAAAACACTAACAACATTTCCTACTGAGCGAGAGAGTGAGCGAGTGTGTGTCCCTCCCTGAGCTGAGACTGAGAACAGGTCCCAGTGAAGCAGTCAAGCCTCTCCTTCAGTCCAGATGAGACTGCTAAGCATTTCCATTATAAGGAAATCGTCAAAGCACTTTGACTCCTTGCTAATTATATAAACATGACTTTGAAAAATGTCCAGCGCTGGGAGAACAGAACAGCAGACTAGCAGAGTTACGTACGGTGGCTGAGCGGCTCTGCTGCGTTGCCTCATCAACAGAGATTTCAAAAGGAGGCAGCCTGGAATTTCAATGGCTCCTCAAGGTTCTGCTAAAGGACAGGCCAGGGGAGAGGAGAGGAGGAACAAGGGAGGGAAGAGGAGGGGACGCTATAATGAAGTGTTGAAGCGCACCGTGTCGACACCTAAACTTTTGGGGCTCTAGCTAGAGAGCATGTGCTGGAGAGGATCAGTCAACACTGAGAGATACAGATGAACCAGACAAACCTCCAACCCTCAGAATACCAAACATATTCAACTACTGCCTGGGTCTTTCTTCTTTGTCTCCAAAATGAGGGTTCACATTTTGAGAAACTTGAGAATTTAGAGAGAAACTCAATTATGTCTAAAAATCCACCCGTGTTTGCAAGTGGAGATACAGTAGGCCTAGTTGTTCCCCAGCACAAACAAATGTATGAGCTCCCAAAGCCACAGCTGAGCACTTACTAATCAATACTAGGCTATTTCTCAGACATATTGGTTATCTATACATTCAATAAGTTTGAGGCCCAGGCTTTGCAAGCACTGGAATAGAAGGGATTGCATAAGCCTACCGACCTAGGATCAGGTGCAAGAAATGTTCAATAGATTGAACCCCATCCAGGTAATAAAGCGTGCCTGGTAAACATTATCATGATACTATCTTCACCGCCCCAGAAGACACAAGGTGTTCGGAAAATAACAGCTAAATCACTGTTTGAAGTGATTAAGAGGCAGAGACAGATCCACCTTCTGTAATTCCGCCTAGCATTCATCTCAGTAAAGAACAGTCTCTTTCCTACAACAAAACATGTTGTTTTTATCTTACTTTCCTAATAAAACAAAACATAGTTGATCACATATATAAAGAGCAATTCAACGGTTCAAGAGAAACCATATTATACCATTCAATCTTTATCATGGAGACTGAAGTCTATTGCCTTGTCAACGAATCTCAACAACTTACTGAGACAGCCTCCTGACAAAGCTTATCACTTGTGAGCTTTACAAACTGTTTAGAAGAGAAATGCACAGTTTAGATTGAGTTAATATCCTATCAACATGATCAAGAATCATATGATTGTTTATACAGTTGCCTTACACAGAGATCACTTAGCTCTATAACTATGCTGTTCTATTTTGGTGCTGAAACGGCTTTCAGAACGTGTCCAGTCCCTGATCTGGGATCTGCGAGATGGATCATTATGGCCTTGTCAGCCTGTTTCTCAAATCCCAGCGGTTCCATTGATGTGTAAACATTTCTGAGAGAAAGGGCTTCACATGTGGCCCAGATGAACAAAGAAGGCTGAAGGACGTCCCTCCAAGAGGACGTCTGAACCGTGCTGGTCTGGGATCCGGTGAGCTGTGGGATACAGTGGAGGACAATGCCTCAATGAGCAGCTCTGACAGGATAAAGACAATGAACAACTAAAAGGGGATAATCGTTGATATTTCGGAAGGACTCTTCTCTACCATGTAAAAGGCCTTGTGAGGTTCCACCTAGGGATGTGCAAGGTTATTAGAATATCGAACGAACTTTAGTATTTTAATACATGTTAAGAGTATTTATTTTTGCCCACCCCAAAAATTATAGGTCTATTTTAACACTGAAAAGGCTTTTTTTCAATTAAAATATCCATCTGACATTGTAACATACAACAGTATATCATGACATTTAAAAATATAAATGTAATAAAATAAAACACTTTACAAAGAAAATGTATGAGGTAGCCGTCTACTGGTAGCCGTCCAGTAGCCTTCATGGGTGTAGCTTGTGTGTAGCTTGGTGTTTATGTTGGCCAATCACAGCCGCAAAGCGGCTTAATGTGTAGCAAGTGTAGTGAGAGTTCACTAATGCAATGCAAGATGAAATCAAATTACGGAATTAAAAGTTAGCGAAATGAGGAGTAGGCTGTTGGTTTATCTGAAAGGGGTTGTGGAGAAAATGCTAAATGTGGACTCAATTAGCCTAGCTAGCTAAACGTAAGTAAAAAAACAAAACAACGTATATTCGAACAAAAATTAATGATACTATTTGAATAGTGGAATTATTTCAAACCCCCATCCCTAGTTCCACTAAGGTTAAAGTGTAGATTATCTCCCTAGTTTTGTCAGTAACCGTGAAGTAAAAGTTTTGATTGGGATGAAAATACTCCTATTGGATGTACAGTATTCACGCCTAGTTCTTTCAGCACCATATTCTTACTACTCTTTGTATTCACAAAGGAATACAATTCTACATTCTAAATTCTAGTGTAACTAGGTCTTTGCTAAAAGTTGAGAAAGTAAGCTCCCCACCAGTTCCATTCAAATGGAAAAAAGAAAGAAGAAAGGGATGGTGAGGAAAACACCTTGTTAGCTCAATGGACGAGGGCCTTGGTGTTTGACGGAGTACCTAGGTTTAACTCAGGGAGAGATGACAGCCCAGTCAGCTGGACATCCAGAGAGTCTTAAATCTCATAAATGCTTAACACTTACAGTGTGAGTGCTAAGATTGGACAGGTCGGGCAGAGCTCCTTCCATAAGAGAGAGAGGGAGAGAGGTCTCACCAAAGAGGAGGGAAGTGCCGCCATCAGCTTAACAGCCTCTTTGAGTTTGTGAAAAATGATAACTCTTGAGGATATGAAAGGATCAGATAAATGCATGAAAATGCCTATATTGTAATGCTGTACCAACTTAACAAACAAGGTCAGTGAGAGCTCCCGCTCTAGTTTCCTTTCTCTTTGACAATGAAAGGGGGGGGGTATCAGGCAGGCGGGCAAAGCCCTCAATATGTCAGGGCTGTAGCGGGGAGAGGAGAGGCATGAGAGGCGAGGCGCTGCCTGAGCTTGTCATGACTGGAGCTGTCCATCAGATGGAGAAAGGATGATGGGAAGGGATCCAAGCAGGCCCAGAGAGAATCCCAGGCTGCTCCTGCCTGGCTACTGCTGGCTCCTCATTCTCAAGGACCTTTAAAGATCAAAGCCCCACACACAACAAGAAAGGGAAGAGGGGGAGAGAACAAGCTAGAGTGAGATAGAGAGAAAGGAGAGAGAAAGAGAGAGAGAAATAGAGAAAGGCAGAAAGAGAGAGAAGCAGGAAGGATGCCATGAAGCAGAAGTAGTGGAGCCCATGCGGCCTTCCACTGATTACCCAACAACATCCCTCCTACTGGGCCAAAGAGGAGCGGCGTCAAACAGATTTCCTGGAGAACCTCTATGAAACATCCACCGTGACTCATCCCAGACTCCCGCCCTTCCGGAGCCAGATAAAGTGCCTTGCCTTCCGACCTCAGTCAACACCAGCCTGCTTCTTACTCTTTTCATGTTATATTCTGTAGTGTGGAAGTGATGTGTTCTTTTGATCCTCTAAAAAAAGACTGGCCCCTTGTGGAATAGAAGATTGCGTCTCGCTCGGCTCCCAATAAAAATATAAAGATACATAGTGTCCTCTCTGCTGACCAGCTGTGACTGCATTGTTTGACCTTGATGGAAAACGAAATAGGACAAGCAGCTTGACCAAACAGATACTGAGCTAGGAGACAACCGTTATGAAATTGAATTCAGTCAAAGACAAGAGCCAAAACAGAAATAACAGGAAACAACGCTGTAGCTAATGTGTTAAGATATACACTACCGTTCAAAAGTTTGGGGTCACTTAGAACAGTGAAGAGCCGATTCCGGGATGCTGGCCTTCTATCCAGAGTTCCTCTGTCCAGTGTCTGTGTTCTTTTGCCCATCTTAATCTTTTATTTTTATTGACCAGTCTGAGATATGGCTTTTTCTTTGCAACTCTGCCTAGAAGACCAGCATCCCGGAGTCGCCTCTTCACTTGACGTTGAGACTGGTGTTTTGCGGGTACTATTTAATGAAGCTGCCAGTTGAGGACTTGTGAGATGTTGTTTCTCAAACTAGACACTCTAATGTACTTGTCCTCTTGCTCAGTTGTGCACCAGGGCCTCCCACTCCTCTTTCTACTCTGGTTAGAGCCAGTTTGTGCTGTTCTGTGAAGGGAGTAGTACACAGCATTGTATGAGATCTTCAGTTTCTTATTTCTGCCCATTTTGAGCCTGTAATTGAACCTACAAATGCTGATCCTCTAGATACTCAACTAGTCTAAAGGCCAGTTTTGTGCTTCTTTAATCAGAACAACAGCTTTCAGCTGTGCTAACATTGATGCAAAAGGGTTTTCTAATGATCAATTAGCCTTTTAAAATGATAAACTTGGATTAGCTAACAACGTGCCACTGGAACACAGGAGTGATGGTTGCTGATAATGGGCCTCTGTACGCCTATGTAGATATTCCATTAAAAATCAGCTGTTTCCAGCTACAATAGTCATTTACAACATTAACAATGTCTACACTGTATTTCTGATCAATTTGATGTTATTTTAATAGACAAAAAAATGGGCTGGCATGGTTACAGATGGTCTGTGGTTGTGAGCCTGGTTGGACGTACTGCCTAATTCTCTAAAACAACGTTAGAGGCGGCTTATGGTAGAAAAATGTACATTCAACTCCCTGGCAACAGCTCTGGTGGCCATTCCTGCAGTCAGCATGCCAATTGCACGCTCCCTCAAAACTTGAGACATCTGTGGCATTGTGTTGTGTGACAAAACTGCACATTTTAGAGTGGCCTTTTATTGTCCCCAGAACAAGGTGCACCCGTGTAATGATCATGCTGTTAATTCAGCTTCTTGATATGCCACACCTGTCAGGTGGATGGATTATCTTGGCAAAGGAGAAATGCTCACTAACAGAGATGTACAAATTTGTGCACAAAATTGCAGATAAATAAGCTTTTTGTGGATATGGAACATTTCTGGGATCTTTTATTTCAGCTCATGAAACGTGGGACCAACACTTTACATATTGCGTTTATATTTTATTCAGTATAAATATTAGAGACCGACTACGATCACTGAAATGCACAAACAGATGAAAGATGAAAGAACTCAGAAAAAGAAATCAGGATTGGAACTCCTTTCCCTTTGTATCTAGTAAATAAACTTCAAGTCCATTACAAAACGGTTCCGCCCAAAAAACCCTGACCCAGCAATTTAGTGCGAAAAGGTATAGAAATCTATTCCTCCATCCCTGAATAGCTTTGCACCTCAGTGAACACATGAGGGAAAAGGAAAAGAGTAAGGGAGGGAAACTAACGTGAGAGAGAGAGAGGGGAAGGAAAAAATGGAAGACACAAGCTGGGTTCAATTTAGAGTCTTCCCACAGGAGGTGGAGTGACCTGTATGTGCTACAATAGAGGTCATGCAATTTTGAGCGGGCACCCCTGTCTTCAGAGGAGACCGAGGACCCCTGCCTTGATGTGCACATCCATAAGAAGAAACCAAAAGGTCCCTGTAGCATGCACCTTACTGGTGGGTTGCTATTGCAAACAGACTCACCACACACACTGCTACAAAATTGACACTTCACAGTAAGTTACAGCACTGGCAATTACTAAAGCTATCAAGACATAGAGCAGGGTACTACGAGGCCAGGCCAGTCGACCTGAGGCCTACTTTTGTACTGCACACACTTTATGTTCTTTTCACAAGAATATGGATTTGGGATTGAAATGTGCTCAAACCCCTAAATAGCGATGTGGTGTGTGTTTACGCCTTTATCTCGATTACCTACACAAAGCTAACGAATGGAAACGGTAAAATCCCTAGCCTAGGTTAAAGAACATGGATCACGACAGGATGGAGATGGTATTTCCTCCTTCATCTCACCTCAGCCACTTAAAGCACTAGTCCAGACTCCACCTGAGACAAAGCCCTGAGCACCGGGCCCATTCATATTCACAACACACACCGGACACCTGTTCATGGTGTAGAAAAAACATGAAGGTATCTCCGTTTGAAAAAATAAAACAAATAAACAAACAAACAAACATGACCTTTAATTTCCACTGATTGCCCCAGAGAAGCTAATGAACATTTCCGTAAACATTTGCGGATTCGGAGGGAGTCATTTTAATTAGGCTACATTCCGTAGAGGAAGGATGAGGCCGGGCAAGGAGCTCAAATGAAGATAAACATTTAATCAGACGCAGCCTTGAGTTCGACTAGGTGAATTCTCTAAGCACTGACGTCCATAAAAACAACATTGACAGGCCCTGGAAAAAGATCCAATTTGTTTGTGTAGCAACAATGACCGAAAATGTATTAAAAGGAGAGTTAAGGGAGTCAAACACCTGGCTGTTTGATGAGGGCAGGCCCAATCATCCTAATCAGAATGATCCTAATCCATAGGAAAAAGCCTTAATCCAGCCAATATTGTAATGAGGTCAGGATATTCAGAGGGGGATTCACCAGCCTCAGCAGTAAGCAGCAGCACTAGAAAAGCTGCAAGCCACGGTAAAAGGGTTCTGGGAAGAACACAAACCTTACAGAGTTGAGCATCCAGGGCTACAGGGAGGACATCATGTAAATGAACTTCATTTAGCTTTCAGCAAGGTATTAAAAAATAGCATATTCATTAATGATACAGTATACAGTACATGCTTCATTTGGGTAGAATGGAACGACAAGACATTGGTAGCTAGCTTGTTTAGAAAGGAGAGACGCTCTGAGCTCAACTGCCTTTGTAGTCCTTTCATATTGTGTTCAATAAACACTTAAAAGGTAATCATTACCGTTACAAAAGAACAGAGGAAAGATGAAAACTGTATCTGATTGAAGCAATCTCCTGCAGCTCTCTGAAAGATTGTGCCATGTATTCTCAAATAATAACAGCTGGGAGTTGGAGCAAACAAAAGCAGAAGAAAGGGTTAACAGACATGACGTTCCAGCCAGAGATAAGGTTCTGAATGATTACATCACGGTATTCAATTGTCCTTATTATTATTGCTGCCTATCTCCTATTGTCAGTGAACAACTCCCGAGGATACCTCCCTTCCTCAGCCATATGCATCTCATTACTCGTTAGCTGATTTTGACCAGCACTGTGTCGCTAGGGTAACTGCCTTCCTAGGCCTCTCTCCCTGTTGGTCTGATTCACCCACTGCCCAGTAGTATAGTGATTGTGTCCACTGAGTGTGTCCAGTCTCCAGTGAGGCTGGCTGGGTGCTGTCCTGAGCGGAGGCATATTGCATGCAAGCACCATGCCGTGCCACTGCCAGCATTGGATTATTACTGACAACAGGGGTATTAAATGTGCAGCAGGCCGAAGGAGGCCTGAGCTGATGCTGTCTTGTCTCTCTGGGTTCAGCACCAGTTCAGCGGTAGCAGGCAGCAGCAGCACTCCCACTCTAAAGCTGAGGCTGTGGGGGAGGTTCTTCTCACAGTGCAGTACTCAGAGTGCTGCTGCTGCGGCGCTGTATTGGGTTCGTTAAAGACTGAGGGTGTCACACCAGCTTAGGTCCCAGGTCCCCTTTCGACTGTGGACCAGTGCTTCTGCTATTCAAGACGCGGTGACTGAGGATCAGACGCTACTCCCCTCAATATGGTGATTCTGGTTCCTACATGTTTTTTGAATGCATTCATCCAGAATTTATGGCTTGAATTTATACAGCTTGGTGGGTATTTAATAAACTATTTTGGAGACAATTCAACTTAATTCTGTCTGATTCGCGCCCGTCTGAGTGGACTGATCCATTCTGGAGGCCATGGGGATGGCACAGTCTATCACTCTAAGACATGTGCTACTGAAATTGTATATGGTTATATTATGTAAGAACAATGATATTATTTTATAACAAATGCCCTTTCTCCCTTGATGGATAGTGGTCGCTGTCCGCAGTTCTGAAACACATCAGTGCGCTGTTGAATTGGCGCCTTTTCCTAGACCATGTAGCTATGTGCATAATAGCAAAGTTAACCAGCATATTGGTGTTGCTGTCACGACCTCCGCCGAGGTCGGTCCCTCTCCTTGTACGAGCGGCGTTCGGCAGTCGACGTCACCGGTCTTCTAGCCATCGCTGATCCATCTTTCATTTTCCATTGGTTTTGTCTTTGTTTTCTACACACCTGGTTTTCATTATCCAATTACATGTTTATGTATTTAACCCTCTGTTTCCCCCATGTTTGTTGTGCGTGATTATTTCTATTGTTCAGTTCGGTTCATGATGGCTGGTTTTTCGAAGGGTGCTGTGTTCACCCACCCGTGCGTAATATTTACCGTTGGTTTTTGGTCAAGTGTATTTGTTTACCTTGTGCCTTTATTTTTGAGTAAAGTACGTTGCTCACTCATTTTGCTCTCCTGCGCCTGACCTCATGCACCAGCCACACTCACCTTCTGACAGTTGCGAACAATGCGCCAGAGGCAGCAGTGGAGTTAGGAGACGAGAAAACAGCCCTTCCCTTAGTTGTCTAAGAAAAGTGAGGAGAGCAGAAACCCCAACTTAATTAGGTCTATAATCAATAGCCTAACTGTTAAATGTGCCTGGCTTTATAAATCATCCATATACTGTATATCTACAGAAATAAGACAGATCCTGCTTGTGTTGCCTGTTTGAGTGTTTGTTTAATAGTCTACTGATTCCGTCTGCACAAAGCCTCACGCAACCACCTGTCGGACAAACAATTTCACAAATGCTGCTGTTTTTAATCTTTCCTATGCTGTAATAAAGGCTTTACACTTTTTTTGTGAGAGCAGTCTCTCTGGTATTATTTATAATCTATTTAGTGTTGTTTACATTGTTCCAAATTGTCAGCAAAATTATATTTCTAATAATAATAACGCTAATTTTTGCTTTATTGCCTTGTTATTGTTATTATTACTATTATTATTATGATGATCATCCTTATAATAATAAGTAATGTCATTATCATTATTAGGCTTAGTATAGCAGACTTGTATAACCACCATCGAGCTGTAGCCTAACTTATTTAGGTCTATATTTCAATACTTATATATAGTAGGCTACTTTAGCAATCAATAAGGTTTTCATTCATGTCATTACACAGGATTCGAGACATTCTTTATTTGAAATGCAATCAAGCATTTTAGTTTCAAAATAAAACAACAAAGTGACTATTGAATAATTAGCATAAACAATAAATAAATAAAAAACTTCAATTTCGGGAATTGCATTCACGAATGAATGCGACTGTTTTTAGTCTTTGCTGTAAAAAACGTTTTACAAATAAACGTTACAAGAGACTCTGGTACGTTTATAATTTATTTAGTGTTGTTTACATTGTTCCAAATGGTCAGGAAAATTATATTCTTATCTAACAACACGTGTTTGCACACATCATATGCACGCAGCACTTGATCCTTACCTTCTTTTTCTTGATCTCCAGTATTTTCTACAACTAGCGAAAGTTAATACACACATCTGACATTGCCCTTTACCTCCTGAGCAACCAGTAAACATTCCCCCGTTTTGAGTTTATTTGTCAAGTCCTCTGCATCCATTTTGCTGTCACATGTGTTACGTGTTCAGAGTTTGTTATAACCAATTTATTGATGTGATTATGATATGCTATAGGTCAGGTCCTATTGGTTATGTGCATGCGATGCATACATGTGTCATGTAAAGAGAGCAAGGGTTGAGGGAATAGGGAATGTTTTTCCCAAAAAAATTAAGGATTTCGGCAACATCATTTTTCAGTCAGAAATTGCTGTAGTTATGTTGCAGCTTCAGCAACACGTACAGTGCGATACACACTGATGATGTTCTGTGGTGGTCGCTGCAGCAGGGAGGAGAGAGAGACAACAGGTGCTAGTCATACAGTCACTCGCTGTCTTTTCTTTTTAACACAGCACAGCAAGTCTGAGCCAGGCCCGGCACAATCAAATCAATTGTGGTCGGACTTCCTCTAGTAATTTGTGTCTTAATTATTTCATCAAACAGTACGCTTAAAGCAACATACAAGCTCTGTGCATATAGTTGATTTAATTAAAACACATAGGATATGTCTATATATGGAAAAATACATGTGTCACGCCCTGGCCTTAGTTATCTTTGTTTTCTTTATTATTTTAGTTAGGTCAGGGTGTGACATGGGGGATGTTTGTGTGTTTTTGTCTCGTCTAGGGTGTTTGTATTGTCTAGGGGGTGTTTGTAGAGTTCATGGGGTTGTGTTCATTGTAGGTGTTTATGTAAGTCTATGGTTGCCTAGATTGGTTCTCAATTAGAGACAGCTGTCTACCGTTGTCTCTGATTGGGAGCCATATTTAGGCAGCCATAGTCATTAGGTAGGTTGTGGGTGATTGTCTATGTGTAAGTTGCCAGTGTATGCACTTATTGTTTGTATAGCTTCACGTTCGTCGTTTTGTTAGTTTGTAAAAGTGTTCGTTTCGTCTTCATTAAAAAGTAAGATGTATTGTTATCACGCTGCGCCTTGGTCCTCCTCTCTTTCACTATACGACGATCGTGACAACATGTAATACAATTTTGACCAATCGATTGGTTGATAGAAAAACGACTCTTGGTCGACTAAGATTTTTTTAGTCGGAGACAGCCCTAGAATGAATGCAGTTGTTTTATTCCCACAATGATAAAGCAAAGCCAAGACTCTGGACACAGAGTTCCAACGAGAGCCAAAGAGCAAGTGATGCATATAAAAATAGCACTTATGCATGGCATTGCAATTCTGCCACACATCTCTGGTCCTCCTACCTTCCCATGCTGAGGTAACCTAAACATGGAGGCGGTTCTGTTTGATCTGGAAAGGAATTTAAGCTTTAAGCCCCTTTGTGTGTGAGGTGTATTTCTATACAAATATTTTAATCTCAACAAGAATGTCCGGAAAAAAAAATAGAGGTCATGGCTGCCAGAGTAGCCAGCAGACAATAGCAGTTGGTTGCGGACCTGAGAGGAATTCTGGGTAGGATTTGTTTCTCCTGGACCTATAGCCTACTCCTCTCAGAAAGACAAAAGAGGCTGCTGACTGAATAGAAAGAGCAATGACACAAAATGATAGGCCTACATGCTTCGACTACAGGAAAAGGCGTGGCTAGTCTTAGTGACTAAATACATTGGAATAGCTTTAGTTTTATGGGGGATAATAGCCTAATAGCCTGTATGTAAATCGATGTTAATGTCATGCAACGCAACATATGTAAACTCTGCCATAACAGACAAATGATACGTAATATTTTAAAGTCTCTGCATTAGCCGAACTTGATGTACAAAACGTCCTATTCTTTATGAACGGATCACAATATTTTTTATGATTTATTACAAAAAACACAAGGAAGGGGTAACATTAAAGTATTAGAACATGAAGGACAAACAATACAGCATCAAGACACTATCAAACATGTATCAGTCTTTCCACAACAGAGCCATCCTTATGTGTGAGGGTGCGTGTGCATGATAGTGATATAAAATATATGTCATAATTTCCTTTTTCATGATCACAATCTTGTGAAACCCGAACGCTCCAAGATCCCCCCACAGTTCCCCAATAGCTGCCCCTCAACCATTCGAGACCCCTCCCACAAAATACAATTAATTCCATTCCCCACCCCCAATAATCCCCCAATGTACCAACAACCAAGAGAATGAAACAACTAAAGAGAAAAAAGGAAAAGACAGAAGAAAACAGCAGACAAAAATGCAAAATTTAAAAAAATAAATAATGCATTTAAAACAAAGGACATCAAGGACAACGGAAATCATAACAACAATGCCTACTGTATATGTTTGTGTGCATGTCTGGCACTATTACAAGTATGTGTGTGTTCTTGTATGTGTTTATTTGAATGAGAGTGTGTGTATATGCATGTGTACAAACACCTGCACGGCATCTGCCTCAGGCAAACCGGCATTAGTTGTAAAAACACTGCCACTTAGTGTCATTCAAATGTACTATTATTATGTTTTATTTTGACTTTTTTCCCCTCTTTATCTTTTGACCATCATTCTCTCTCACACACAGCAACTCCACTCCCACTTGTCTCCAATTCCACATACCAACCCTCAGCTTCCCTCAGCCCATCCCATCTATCTCTGCTGGCCACCCACTTCCTGTTTCTACGCAACACATATCTTTCAACTATGCTATGATGTTTAACGTACAATTATAATCTATCTAATCGAATAGAATCTACAGATTGCGTGTTGAAGATAAATACTTTTACTAAGAGTATTAGTATATTAGTAATTGACTGACCCGGTCTCACCAGATCTCCTAACAGTACTATTGCTAGGGTCAATTTTCGATCAATGCTATGCATTTTCAGCCATTCCTGAACCTGAGACCAGAAACAGGCTACCTGAGGGCAATACCAAAATAAATGGTCTATTGATTCTGTATACTCACAACGAAATCTGCAGAGCTTCGATGATTTTATGCCCCAAATATTCAACATTTTGTTGGTGGCAAGAATTCTATATAATAATTTTAGCTGAAAAGCACGAAGTCTTGAATCTTGCGGTACATCAAAAATCTCTTCCCAACTATTTTGCAATCTGTATGGCACAGTTGTCAACATCCTGGTCCTCTAATTACACTGGTATACTTTCCTATTTATGCTATTTTTATTCCTCCGCCAGTTTTGATCCTTTATATTGGGCAGACAGACCAGTTTCCTTCCTCCTCCCGCTGCCACCCACCTCCTCCATTTTCGGGGCAATCAATTGGTTGTACCCTTGGATTGAGCAGACCTTCCCGTACAATTCTGATAACTCCATGAAGGACATAACTCTACCATTACAATTTACAATATCATTTAAGAACAAAACACAATTTTCAAAAATCTTTCCCATAAATACAGGTATTTTATCAACCAGCACATTTGAGTTCAGCCATAATATTTGTTGTAATATTTGTTCTATCTTTTCAGGGGGATGAAATTGAAATTGTAGCTAGCTCTGCAATGCTTGTTTGAAAAAGACAGATACTTTGAAAAAAGTATAATTTTCAATTAATCAAAAATGAGACATGGCAATCTGCACAAAGGCAAAAAGGCCATTTTTAAACAATGGATGAGCTTTTCTTATTAATCTACTTGAGAACCATTTAGGGTACAAATAAAACTTTTGAATGAGTGAAGCATTTGGAGAGAGGTTTAGTGCTTTTATATTTAATAATCTCAACCCACCCAATTCATATTCATTAAATAGATAATTTTGTCTGGTTATTTTGTCTGGTTTAGCGTCCCAGATAAAGCGAAATATTTTTTGCTCATATGATTTGAAAAACGAATCATCAGGAGTAGGCAGCGCCATAAGTAAGTGAGTAAACTGAGATATGACTAAGGAGTATCAGGTATTTATATTTATATTTACCTCTCCATGATTGCAGGATCTGTCTATTTTTACAAGTTTTCTATTGAAATTCATTGTGGAGAGCTTATTTATAT
Organism: Salvelinus sp. IW2-2015; assembly: GCF_002910315.2. Classification (NCBI taxonomy): domain Eukaryota; kingdom Metazoa; phylum Chordata; class Actinopteri; order Salmoniformes; family Salmonidae; genus Salvelinus; species Salvelinus sp. IW2-2015. The sequence goes on along the minus strand of NC_036847.1, from coordinate 22,832,530 downwards.
ATTTTGTGATATGAATACCGAGTATGTCTACTTCACCATCAGCCCATTTTATAGGTAAGCTGCAGGGTAATGTAAAAGTTGTATTTTTTAAGGATCCAATACGTAATATTGTACACCTATCATAATTAGGTTTTAGTCCAGAGAGTACAGAAAAGTTATCTAGATCTTCAATGAGACATTGTAGGGATCTAGCTTGCGGACTTAACATAAAACTTGAGTCATCGGCATACATGGACACTTTTGTTTTTAAGCCTTGGATTTCTAATCCTCTAATGTTGTTATTGGATCTGATTTTAATAGCTAGCATTTCGATGACCATAATAAATATATATGGTGACAGCGGACACCCTTGTTTAACTCCTCTTGACAATTCAAAACTCTCTGAGAAGTAGCCGTTATTTACTATTTTACACCTGGGGTTGCTATACATTATTTTTACCCATTTTATAAGAGAATTGCCGAAATTGAAAAAATCCAGGCATTTTAAATAAAATACAGTCTTACTTTATAAAATGCCTTTTCAAAATCCGCTATAAATAGCATTCCTGGCTTCTTATATGTTTCATGAGGTTCTATTATTTCTAGTAGTTGTCGTATATTATCTCCAATGTATCGTCCATGTAAAAAACCTGTCTGATCAGGATGAACAATACCTGGTAAAAACCTTTTTAATTCTGAGTGCTATGCATTTTGCTAGTATTTTTGCATCACAACATTGAAGTGTAAGGGGCCTCCAGTTTTTTAGATAGACTGGGTCTTTATATTTGCCATCTGGGTCTTGTTTAAATAATAGAGAAATTAGACCTTCCTGCTGAGTACCTGACAGACTACCATTTTGATAGGAATAGTTAAAACAATCTAACAATGGAGCTTTTAGTATAAAAAAAAAATACTTGATATACCTCTACCGGTATGCCATCAAGCCCTGGGGTTTTTCCAGACTGAAATGATTGAATAGCCTCAAAAAGTTATTCCTCTGTAATTTGGCCTTCGCACTGATCTTTCTGTACATGTTAATTTTCCATTTTTTATATTATTTGAAAATAATTCCTTACCGTAATCTTCATTCAGTGGGAGAGGATGAGACAGAAAAGAGAACATCTGCCTAAAATAATTAGCTTCCTCTTTTAAAATATAATTCAGAGAATCATAGATGACTCCGTCTTCAGTAATGAGTTTCTCCAAATTCTTTTTGTTAGCATTTCTGTATTGGAGATTCAGGAAGAATTTTGTGCATTTTTCTCTATATTCCATCCAGTTTGCTTTATTTTTGTAATAGATTACATTCGATCGTTCTTGAATAAGTTCGTCAAGTTCTTTTTGTTTTTCCTCTAACTTATTTTGTATCTCTGTAGTATCGTTTTTATTGCTATCTGCCTGTACTATTAGTTCATGTATTTCCCTTGTTAGTCTTGTTTCTTTAGCCAGAAACTGCTTTTTTATTATTGATGAATATTGAATTGAATGACCCCTGAAGGTACATTTAAAGGTATCCCAAACAATAAGGGGATTTGCTGAAACTATATTATACTGGAAAAATTCAGTTATAAATTATTTTGTCTTAGTTAAAAAGAAGTTGTCCTCCAGTAAACTTTGATTAAATTTCCAATATCCCCGTCCACGTGGAAAATCTATAAGAGTTATGTGAATGCCAATTAGATGATGATCCGATCACATTCTGTCTCCTATTAAAACTTTTTTAACCTTTGATGCAAGAGAGAAAGAGACAAGAAAGTAGTCAAGATGTATATCTCACTAGGTCTGGGTTTTTTAGTCTCCAAACATCCACTATTTCTAATGTGTCCATAATATTTGTGATTTCCTTAAGGGCACGGTGATGATAGTCTGTAGAGTGATTACCTTTACGGTCCACTGAGGTACTTAACACTGTGTTATAGTCTCCTACCATAATGATTAGATAATTTGTTGCATGTAAGTTCAATAAATTGGTATAAATGTATTCGAAGAAGTGTGGATCATCCTGATTTGGACCATATAGATTAATGAGCCAAATCTCTTTTTCGTCCACTTTCATATTCAAAAGGATCCACCTTCCTTGCGAATCATTCCTGATTATTTGCAATTTTAATTAATAATCGTAATTTTTGTTAATTAATATCATCACACCCTTTGAGTCCTTTGTCCATGACAGAAAATTATTTCACCACCCCATTCCTTTTTCTACGCAACTTCATCTAAGGATGTAGAGTGAGTTTCCTGTAAACAGTATGTTTGTTATATTCCTTTTCTTTTAGCCATGTAAAGACTGATCTTCTTTTTTGATAATCTGCCAAACCGTTACAATTATAACTAGCTATACTTATTTCACCCCTTACCATAACTAGATACTATTCTCAGGCTAAATTGACCATAATTAGTGCTTGTAAAGTTACTGCCATCAGAGGTATTATGACGATCAAAACTAGAGCTTTCAAATGTCTGATATTTAGAATTCAAGAAATAGGTTTTAGCAATATGTTTTTTTATTCCCTTGCCTGTTTGCCTGTGAACCAATGCCACAGATGTTAGAAAATTGAGACAAATTATGTGTGTAACAAATCTGAGTAGGTTGATGTGTATGATATTGGATATGATATAATGAGAGTGTGTATGATGTCTGTATAAGAGTAAGACTATAATGTGTGATGTCCAAATAAATAATAACTCTGCCAATGTGCATGTTTGAGTGTCTCTGTGTGTAACGTAGTGCGTATAGCCTTAATAATCATAATTGTAATCCATATCGTATCACCATCATAGTTGCATCATAATTACCTTTAACATAATTGAAAAACACATCCCAGCATTTCCATAGCAATTGACGTTTCACCTGATCATGAAAGAGACCTTGCATTACTCTAGAGATGGCTTCACTACAGTACAAATGTATTCCGTACAATATGTTATTATTCCCCAATGCCCCTATTTTGATATCTTCAACTTGCTTGTTGTAAACATATATAAACTTGCAGACAAATACATAAAAAAGATAGACAAACAATAAACACATTAAACGGGTCACAAATTGTACAAATCTAATACTTCCCTCCTCGAGAAAACACAGATTTCTGGCATGCACTCCTCGTTTATTTCTTTAAAAACATACCTCCCTTTCTTTCTGCTATGGTTGTGTCAACTAAATTGTCAAGCTTGCCCCATATTTCCTCTTAATCTCACTTTGACAATTTAGAAGCTGAGAGCAGCGTGCTTGCCTATCAGCAGCTCTGAGAGAGGCTGAGGCTGCTTCAGAGTTACTGACGCCAGCCCCCTTCCCTTCCTCCGCCTGCTTCCTTTCCTTGCATTTTGATCAGATTGGTTTATCTAATTTTCCAGTAAATGCTTGAAATGTATTCATGCACACCTTCTCCCCATAAACGTACACAGGGGAATAGGGAGAATGGGATAGAAATTAATAGCTCGGCATTAGCTCCCTTCACACCCTCGTTCCTCCATTCCGATACACATTTGGGGCAGGAGGAGCGATTCTCTTCCACCTATGAAGGGATGACTAACACTTATTCAGCAACAAGGGAGAAGCCAAGATCTTTCCAACCTATAGAACCTATAAGGGATGTGGCCTTTACACAATACAGAAAAGTGAGAAAGGCATATTTTCTTGAGGTGCTATCTAACCAGATACTTTTGTATCCAAAGAGAAGTGAAATGCCCTTCCGTGGGCAGTATGACAATAGCTACACACTTTATGATCATTTTAGGTTTTAGGAAAGCATTTAGTTTGAGAGCAGTTGTATTGAATCCTGCATTCAAGCTAAAGTGGTCATCAAATGCACTCTCTATACCCCCAAAATGTTGAGAGTTTAATCAGAGGGGGAGAAAAACAACAAGGTTGCATTAGGCATGCTGAACCAGCGCCAGAAATATGCAGAGAATTGATGAGGTGTCACTTTCGCTAAGAGTCACACAATCGCTGCCGACAAGAGACTCTGTAATCCCCTGCCTGCCTGCCTGCCTGCCTGCCTGCCTGCCTGCCTGCCTGCCTGCCTGCCTGCCTGCCTGCCACCAACGAGCCACAGCAAAGAGAGAGAGACACTGGTTCACTTCGCATGGTGCTCATGAAAGGGAAACGCCCTTGATTTTAGGGAAGGTTACCTTGGTCTCCTTCTCTCTAGTCAACCCTGGAAAGTATTGCTCCACAGCACTAACGTACATCGTGCAACATAATTAGGATTGATGCTCTTTGGTTGTGCTATTGGAAAAACTTGACAGGAGGTACCTTACCTATGACGTTAATCCTAAACCCACATGGCAATATACGTAAAAACATTTCAAATAAATAATACCAGTGACATAACTTGGTCTGCCTTTTAATAACATGTCTGTTGTTTGTGTTGTTAGTAATAAATGACATGACAACAGCTGTAGCCAACAACAAGTGCTTACATTTATGAAATCAATTTCAAAATACATGAATGACTTTAAACTGCTAGCAGAACCCTATAGGAGAAACAACAGCAGACTCAATTAGAAAACAAGCAGGTGGATTATTTGACATTTCTTATGGAAAAGAGAGGCAGACTGAGCGAAAGATAGACTGAGATGTCTAATGCAGCGATGTAATAGTGTATGTTTATGTGTAGGACTTTGCAGCACTGTAAGACTTAGGCTACTCCAAAAGGCTGATGGATTAATACACATCAGATAGATTGCTGTGCAAATCATCTAAACAACAAACACAATAGAAGTAAGGACTTTTGTCTTGTTGTACGGATAACATGAATAATCTCCCGTCATGTTTGTGCTGACGCTTCCACTTGTTTTTCACTCAATTAATTAGAAAACCAATGATGACAGTATTTCTGGCCCAAATTTGTAATCAAAAGTACGGGTGGCTGGGTTTTGCACATCGCTTTAATTTCCTCTCATTAGTAGTGGCAGTGACTTTGATCAAATCTTCATGCATCTAATTAGATTGATTCACTCATTAACAACTAATTATATCAAAATCGAGATCAATATTTGAAATTAAAGCCATGGGATCATTGAACTAAATTGACCTGCACCCAGAGGAAAAGTGGTGACAAAATTCGGACAAAACTTGACGCTTGAATGTCATACCAAAAACTGCTTCCTTCTCTCTCTGTCTCTATCTTGGTACTGTCATGAATTCCTTATACAGCATATTCAAGCACAAATACTTGTCACTACATGAAAAAAAAACACTTCACTGTTGAAGGATGAAAATGCCTTAGTATTTCATAAAAACACCTTTAAGAGAGGCTGGATTGTGATTTGTAACTCCAGAGGTTTGGCAGGGCCTGAGTTGATGTGGGAGTGACAGGTCATTTATGAAAGGGGGGCTGAGACCAATCACTGTGCTCCATTATACAATTAAAACAGTGCTGCTTTTCTTTGCCTGGGCTCCTCTGGTGATTCCATTGCCTGTCGGTTAATGTGCTGAAACCACCACGTTTGTTTCATTGGGATCAATTGTATTATAAATGCAGCGATGCCTTCACTGGCAGCAGCTTATGAATTTCCTTAGAGAAACTTTTGTAATTGCAATCATTCAAAATCCATCCAGCATTAGGCAGCAAGCTAAATAATGTTTAGTTCCAACCTCCCTGACAGTCTCCACGTACGTAGACTAGAGAGAGAACCCATACCCCAAAAAGAGATTGAACGTGAACGACAAATAAAATGTGAACATCAAGCAAGACACTGTCTCACTTCCATTAAATGATAAAGTAGCTGTACTGAAAAGAAAATAACTAATTTAAATGGCTGGCCTATAGGTCAAGGACAGCCGGAGCAAATGCCTTCTGTGATTTCTTTTCACACGGGCATACAAATAAAAACATTTTGCACTTTCATTTTCTGTGACAGAAAGCTAAACAAGTTGTGTTATCTTTTCTTATTGATGTGATACAGTATATGAAATGTGAAACACCTCTAGGCTTATGCACCTATGCTAAATACTTTTTTATGTTAACATTATGAGTTCTACATAATGCTGGATGAATACAGCCTCACTGAATAAGAACCCAGGTGTGATTGACAGTTACATTTATGGTTTAGGCCAAACAGGAATTCCTTTAAGAATGGGTAACGTAAAAATCAACATAAGCTAAGCGATAAGACACATCAATGATCTAGCTCTTATTCCACAGATACATAGGTGAAAATAGACTGTTGCAAGTTCTTATGTGTGTAGGCGTAGTGCTTTATTCAGCCAGTGAGCATCATCAAGGTCACACTATACTTAAATGGATAGTTCGGGATTGAAGGGCAATGAAGCCCTACTTCCCAAGAGTCAGATGAACTCGTGGATACCATGTGTATGTCTCTGCATCCAGTATGAAGGAAGTTAGAGGTATTTTGGGAGCCAATGCTAACTAGCGTTGGTGCAATGACTGGAAGTCTATGGTATCTATTAGCATGCTAGCAGTTACCATAAACTTCCAGTCATTGTGCTAACAGTAGTTCGCAATTATGCTAGCGCTAGTTAGCAACTTCCTTCAAACTGCAAGCAGAAACCTAAAAATGGTATCCACGAGTTCATCTGACTCTGGGGAAGTAGATAGTAAAGCGCTTCACTGCCAAAATCCCGAAGTATCCCTTTAAGGAGCTCAATGACACTATGCTCACAATACAGATGAAACCTCCAATTAAGATCGGCCGAGAACATCATGCTCTCCAATTTCCTTTATACAGCAGCTAAACACAAAATGAGCCTATTCATATTTTACAGTGGTTTTCATAATGTACAGTGGGCATGCACATGATGAAAATCACCATCTTAACTGTTCAATAGATGGTATACATGCTCAATTCTGTATCATACATTTTCCTTGTCTTACTGTTGGCCGCTAGACAACAGTCCCAAACAAAAACAGGAAAGGGGAAACTAGGTGACAGGAACAAATTACATTGCAAACTAATTCTGTCAGCTGCAAAAACATGTGTTGATGTTGGAACCTAAATAAATGGAATCATGTGATTCTACACAGAAGACAATCAAGACACTTTTAGATAATATGTACTTTGCCAGTATGAATAAAAGACTTATAAATTAGATTTAATGCACAAAAATGTTTGAATTAAACGTTCCTTTGCTAACTCATTTAAAACACATTATAGCTGAAGTTAAGTTTAAGTAAAATAATCAAATGATCATACCTATAAGCCTGAAGAATATGGCTGATTTTGTATCTGAAGTGGTTTTACATTGTCACGGAGGACATCAGAAACATTTGCAATGATAACCACAGAGTGACAAGGAGAAGAAGGGGCCATACCTCATTGGTGTTCCATCTGTGTCTCTCCTTTGGCAGCGACGAGCATTTTGGTAGACATTCAAGCAGCTTTTTGGGCAGGTATATTTTCAAATGTCCATGTTCATCTGCAAAGAGAGAAATGAGATAAGTCACATTACAGTGCATGCTTGCTCCTTTTTCCTTTTGGGTTTCTTTTTTTTTTTTGTTAGACCTGAGGAATCAGAACTGTGTCAGAGATGGGGCAGCTTTATGGGGGTAGAGGTTTTCAGAGCCAGTTTCAGAAGACAACCGTGTTGCTGTTACCAGGTAGCCTCATATCACAATGCTAAAACAACACAAGACCATTTCTATTAACTATTATAGTAAACTATGGTATTTAAATACTATAGTATTCACTGTAGTGTTTTGCAGACTTTACTGTAGTATGTACAGTTAACTACAGTATAAATACTGTAGTGAAAGAAAACTGTAGTATATACTATAGTAATTAATAGTAATTAATGTGTTGTTTTTGCAGATAGAAGTATACTGTAGTATTTACTTTTGTGTTTTTGTGGACTGTAGTATACTGTAGTATTTACTTTTGTGTTTTTGCGGACTGTACTATACTGTAGTATTTACTGTAGTTCTTTGCGGACTGTAGTATACTGTATTATTTACAGTAGTGTTTTTGGAGATTGCACTATACTGTAGTACTTACTGTAGTGTTTTTGCAGACATTACTGTAGTATTTACTATAGTGTTTTTGTTTTATTATCTTTGACATAGAAGTGGAGGCTTTCTCCTTCAGAAAACCACATGGAGAAATACTAAAAGAGCTGATTTTCCATAACCTTTAAGTAGGTAGGACTGGGTTCTGAACGGCTAGCTTCTGCTCTTTTTGATAACCTGTAGGGAACACAATATATAGTCACTACTTGGCATGTAAGTTTCTCAGTTATGGGGGAGGGGCATGGGCAGGGTATGTGCAAACTAAATACTGTAGTATTTACTATAGCTAAAAAAAAGTGTAGTGTTTTTGGGGACTGTAGTGTTTTTGCAGACATTACTGTAGTATTTACTACAATATTCTACAGTATAATACAACATTCTATAGTAAGTACTACACGTGATAGAGGGATACTACAGTGTGTAGTGTAGAATTCTACAGTAGCTTATGCTACAGTTTACTATATAATTCTATAGTAAGTACTGTATTATTCTATAGTAAACTGTAGTATTTTTTCATGTGGGCACTCTCCACTGTTTCAATGATTCAAACTGCAAGCTGAAGTGGGACCACATCCTCTCACACAAGCTCAAATGCCAGTGGATGATACAAAAAGGAAATAGGCCAACAATTTGTTGAGTAGGGAAATGAAAGCTGTGCTGTATCTTCCCTCTTCTCCCCATTTCAAAGGGCTTGGCAGCCCAGTCAAATCAATGTCGTTCTGAAGCAATGATACTGTCTGTAGCCTTATCTGTGAATCGCCTTTAATTACACACTTGTTATTATCTGTCGATTATATCCATCTCCTAAAGTTGTCCACTAACTTCATTTTTTACATAAATGTTTCCATATTCACAAAGAGAACCATGGGGCCTAATGCACAAAATGTAAACGCCCAATCATAATACCATAATTCAGTGAATTATTGAAAGAGAGTAGGCCTAACCTAGTCAATAGAAAGCCCATTGCTTTACATGGTTACACGTCATTTTACATTTCACAATCATTTTCATAAAGATTATGTAGCAAATGCAGTGCAGAGGAGACATGCTTAGATACAATCATGCATTAGGCCCATGCTGTTTAAGGTCCTATTGCTCATTCAAGTTGCACTGCCTGCTCATTCCTGCTATTCAAATATGCAGATGGCATTTCATCCAAGACTTAAGTGGGTGCAAATTCTATTTGTCTGGAGACCAAATTTACTGTGAATTTATAATTATGAACAAAACTAATATAGTCTTTGGGATGAATATTACAAGGAAATTAAAATAATATTTTTTGTAAGCATAAACACACAGCTTTTAGAAAGCCTATGCATCCATAGCTTTTGCAATTTACATACCAAATGAGCATATCTCATTCCCAGCCAACAGCTTATCATTAAGGGTGGGTTTAAAGACAGAGAGGAGCTACTGGCTGCCAATCATAATGACATGACATCATAGTAGCAGGTGGCCTTTCAAAGAATGGAAGCAATGCTACTGTACGAAGAAAACAACCCACTAACCTTGGCTACTATGTAAATCAAGTTTTCTGGATAATTATTTGTTAGGAGAGAAGTTCACACTGAATAATAATGTGTTTACATAACAAAACAAAAATGATCAATTATAGACAGTGTTATGTTTTGTAGGCCTACATTTTGGCTATGGGCCTAAACAATAATATTCCTGCTCAGCTTTACATCTTCCTACTAAAGTCACCCATCAAGGCACATCTGCTGAACAAATTGCACTGTTTCCTGATACATTTGTTGTGAAGATTCAGACTGCATAATACTATTTCCAATTACCATTACGTTTGTTGTGAAGATTCAGACTGCATAATACTATTTCCAATTCAATTGACCATTACGTTGTTGTGAAGATTCAGACGGCATAATACTATTTCCAATTACCATTACGTTTGTTGTGAAGATTCAGACTGCATAATACTATTTCCAATTACCATTACATTTGTTGTGAAGATTCAGACGGCATAATACTATTTCCAATTACCATTACGTTTGTTGTGAATTCAGACTGCATATACTATTTCCAATTACCATTACTTTTGTTGTGAAGATTCAGACGGCATAATACTATTTCCAATTACCATTACGTTTGTTGTGCTTCAGACTGCATAATACTATTTCCAATTACCATTACATTTGTTGTGAAGATTCAGACTGCATAATACTATTTCCAATTACCATTACATTTGCTGATATGTGAAAGAAATGCTGATCTTCTTATCCAGTTGTGAGGTCTTTTTAGTAAAATGATAATAATAGAACCTTATAATAAAACCTTATAATAGAACTGTATAATAGAACATTATAATAGAACTGTATAATAGAAACTTATAATAAAACCTTATAATAGAACTGTATAATAGAACCTTATAATAGAACCTTACAATATAACCGTATAATAGAACTGCATTATAGAACTGTATAATTGAACTGCATAATAGAACCGTATAATAGAACTGCATAATAGAACCTTTCTGATTTGGTATTACAATTTAAGCAACCACACTTGCTTTAGAGTTGGGGTGGATATCAGTGTGAGATATAAATCATCTTTAGTACCAGGGGAATACCATCTTTCTCAGATTGTCATCCTCCTAAAGTCACTGGTGACACATCAAGGCACATCTGCTGAAAAAATTCCATAGTTTCCAGCAATGCTGGTGAGGCCATGCACAGAGAGCCCATGGCAAATACTTTGATTTTAAGTACAGAACCTCCATTCCAGTCGTGTACTAGGCCTATGTCAAGAGACCTATTGAAAGGGAACAGAATTTATAGCCTAGGCCGAATAGACCCTAGCTTGTACAATCCCATTCTTCATTCAGATGGTACAAACAAACTGCTGTTCCAGCCACCTGATCAGGGAGGGAGAGAAACATCAGAGCCATGTTTAGTGTTGCTCCCACAGGGAGCAGGTAGTAGAGATGGATTTGTAGATCTGTAGTCGTTTGCTGCATCCAACTGTACCTGGAAATTCTGTGTGTGTAAACTCTTTTTATATGAGCTGAACAGGTATCTGTAATCATTCGTTTCGCCCAATTACCAAACCCGTACAGCATCTGCTCGTAGGTTCCACCAAAGTGGTGTTATTGTTGTCATCAGAGGCAAACAGGATGGAGCTGAATGATCAGAGATGTATCAGGCAGGGAAATGAGAGGGAAAACGGGACATGGGCAAATTAGGGAAACAACTAAATAGGTAATAAGGAAAGAATCACACAAAACAAAAAGAGAAGCACATAATGAAAAGGGGAAAAAACAAACAACTATCACCTTATCATGAAATGTTTTCTTTTTCTTTTTAAGACTTGACCAATTAGCTATTGTTGGACTAATTGCATTTTCTACGTTTTTTCTAACTGTGGATTGGCTTTCAGCATGTGTCACACACTCTGCCTGCGGAATGTTTATCTGTTGTTTGTTTTCTAATGAGAAGCCATGAGTCCACAGTCCACTGAGTCCTGGCTCAAACATTAAAGGTGATGCTTAAAGGCAGACCAGACCAGACTCAGATTGAACCAGTTGTGTCCAGAGGAAGCCATCTCTCACCTCCCTCTCTATAGTACACACAGAGCAGAGTTCTCCGACTGCCTGCTCTTGAAATCAATCCTCAGCAGAGCAGCAGCAGGCCCACTCGCCAGCCAGCCTATCCCACCATGGGGCTCTGCCAATGATCAATGCTAACCTATGACATACCCTTAGATGACATCATCGAGGGGAGAGACTCAGTCAGAGAGACTCAATCATTATTGTATTCAATGTCACTACAATTTCATTTTAGAAATCAAGAATATGTACTGCACTACTGAATTCAACATCAAGCCATTGATGAAACTTCCTTAAAACCTGGTCATAAAATGATTCGGATGTCTCAAAAAGCTCTCTGAGTGGTGTAATAGGAATTTCCAGGTGAACAAAAAGGAGAGTAGCCGTTGATAACATCAATAAAAAATCTACCCGGGTTTATTATTTTATGCACAGAACTCGGTGATATACTGCAGGAGGTAACTTAAATTGTAAACTCGCCACCTGTTTGCAAAACTACATGGAGATATGATATCAGAGCATGACAATGTTATATTTCACACCGAGGCTCGGTGGTTATCGAGGGGGAATGCTGGAAAGATTTTTACAAATTGTCACAATGACACACTGTTGTCATTCAAAATGGATGTAAAAAAAAACAGACTTGGTTGACTTTCTGTGTAATGAAAATAAAATGTGTCTCCTTACCTATGTAACAGACATATTTGGGAAACTGAATGAACTGAACGCAAGCATGCAGGGGAAATACAAAAACATTCTACAGATGCGTGACCAAATCAGTGTATTCAGTGGAAAGAATTCTTACTGGAGAGAGTCTTTCAAAAGCGAATCATGCCCCCTTCACTAGGCTGTGCATGTTTCTAACAGAAAACAGCATCAGTAAGTATCACACATGAGTGATGACTGCTCACCTCCGACGCCTGGAAGAAAAAAACGAGCTCCGACTGGGAAAAATGGCTTTGAAAGGGTCATCCGACCTGAAGATCACTGACGTCATGATTTGACCTCGTATTTTTCAGTTTCCTGTTGTCTTGAAAGCACCATGAAACTCCTGGTAACCTTCACCAGCTCATATCTGTTTGAAGCTGGATTCAGTGCTCTCATCTGCATTAAAACTAAACATCTATCCAGGTTGGATGTGACAGCAGAGAAGAGGTGCGCGCTGTCGGCCACGCCCCCTGACTTTGAGAAGCTCCGACTCGACATGCATCAAGCACACCCATCTCATTAGTGGTGGTGAGATAAGATACATTATGTTAGACTAATTTCCAATTGACTGTCATAGCCCCACATTAAAAGTATGTGATGATGAGTTGAGAAGACTATCAGAAATACTGTTTGTCAATTGACTGCCAGAGCCCCAAGTAAAAAAGTTAACATTGGTTGTTAATTACATCATTTTTTTCACATGGTTGAAGTCGCGAGAATTTTCAGATATCAAAATGGGGTCGTGGGCCAAAAATGTTTGAGAACCCCAGCTCTAAACTGAATAGGAACTTTATTCACCTTCAATTTCCCAATTACAAGTGGTCTTATAGTTCAAGAGCAAAATGTTTAAGACATTGGATCTACGTTTCAGATTTTAAATGGTTGTCTGTCTAAGCCCTGTATACCAGATTTGTTCAGTCAGAGTTCATATGACTACCTCTTAACTTAAGCACCTTAGGAAGGTGTTCTCCACCTAACACGTTCTTACTTTCACCTTCTGTTATTAGGCTATAGGCTGTATCTCTCTTTGGAGAACAGACAACAAACCGCAGAACTTGTTTCAAATGCTAAACTGAAGCATCTTTTCTCCCGTTTATTAGGCCCACATCGTCAATTTGTTCACATTATTCCAGCGATCCTCAGAGTTTCTCCAGCAGGCTTTTCTACAGCTATGGTGGAGGAGAAGGGGCTCCTTTGAAAGTGATAGTTCAGAGTTTTGCACACAAATAAAAGGTTTGTCAACTGTGCCAGTGAGACGAAGGGAATCAACATAATGTAGATGTGATAGAGAGCCTCATACTGCTTCCACATGGGAATAGGTTGGATGCCAGACACACAACACAAATCTTTGACAAAACTCTGAAAGTCACTGATTAATCTACAGCTGAAACACAGGTTAGCAGAGACAAATTGTATTTGTGAATGTTTATACAGAAAAGGAAAATCAAATCATAAAATGAATAAAATAGGGTGGCTCTAACTGGGTAAACAGTAATATCTATACGATACACGATAACGCACTGTTTTTCCCCCAATTAATAATTGAAACGATGTGACTGTTTTTAAAACCGTCTTACAGGCCTTACCACTTTATAAAACTTGTCATTTTAAATGTCTCCTCTACTGTAAGGATAAATGGAATCTAACACTGGAATTAAGTTTTTATCATATAGGCCTAAATGTTCATCAGATTCAGTTATAATGAAATACTCAATAGACATGGTCTTCCTCTCCATTTGAACACTGAAAAGGGACATCCTGGGAAATCTGGGATTTCTGTGCTTCTAATTAAATTAATCAGACTAGCTAAATGAAGGCTTTGCATTTAGATATAACAGCCTGCACGCTAAAGGATTGTTTTGCGTGTCTGGCATCCAACCTATTCCCATGTGGAAGCAGGCTCTCCATCACATCTACAACACGTTGATTCCCCTTCATTTCACCAGCACAGTTGACAAACCTTTTATTAGTGTGCAAAACTCTGTTTGAACTATCACTTTCAAAGACTATCTTAAATAAGACATCTCAGTGTTATACCCTCCTCCCCTTAAAAAAAGAAAACACGCACCTGGCTTTTCCTACTGGCACTGACTTAGCTGATAACTTCTTTAGGAGAGGAAAAGCGTACTTACTACGACTGGGATATGTGGTTGTCTCACCTAGCTATCTTAAGATGAATGCACTAACTGTAAGTCACTCTGGATAAGAGTGTCTGCTAAATGACTAAATGTGATCAATGTGCTGGTAATACATAATAATCTCTTAAAGGCACAGTCTAAAAGGCAGTTCTCTAGGCCCTCTACTCTTTTCTATTTTTACCAATGACCTGCCACTGGCCTTAAACAAAGCATGTGTGTCCATGGCATGTATGCTGAAGAATCAACCACATACACATCAGCAACCACAGCTAATGAAGTCACTGAAACCCTTAACAAAGAGTTGCAGTCTGTTTTGGAATGGGTGGCCAGTAATAAACTGGTCCTAAACATCTCTAAAACTAAGAGCTTTGTATTTGGTACAAATTATTCCCTCAGTTCTAGACCTCAGCTGAATCTGGTAGTGCATGGTGTGGCTGTTGAGGAACAAGTTGAGGAGACTAAATCACCTGGTGTTACCTTAGATTGTAAACTGTCATGGTCAAAATATATAGATTCAATGGTTGTAAAGATGGGGAGAGGTCTGTCTGTAATAAAGAGATGCTCTGCTTTTTTGATACCACTCTCCACAAAGCAAGTCCTGCAGGCTCTAGTTTGATTTTATTTGGATTATTGTCCAGTCATATGGTCAATTGCTGCAAAGAAAGCCCTAATTAAGCTGCAGCTGCTCGGGAACATAGCGGTACATTTAGCTATTCTTTGTAATTAGAGGGATAATATTTATACTATGCATGCCAGTCTCTCTTGGCTGAGAGTTGAGGAGAGACTGACTGCGTCACACACTTACCCCACCATACATACCACCAGGGGTATTTTCACAGTCCCCAGGTCCAGAACAAATTCAAGGAAACGTACAGTATTATACAGAGCCATGAGTGTATGGAACTCCCTTCCATCTTATATAGCACAAGTGAACCGCAAACCTGGTTTCAAAAAACAAATAAAGCAACACCTCACGACACAACGCCTCTTCCCCATGTGACCTACTTGTTGTGTGTATGTAGGCTCCCGAGTGGCCCAGCGGTCTAAGGCACTATATCTCAGTGCTAGAGGTGTCACTACTGACCCTGGTTCGATCCTGGGCTGTATCACAACCGGCCATGATCAGGAGTCTCATAGGGCGGTGCACAATTAGCCCAGCGTCGTCTGGGTTAGGGGAGGGTTAGTCTGGGGTAGGCTGTCATTGTAAAATAAGAATTTGTTCTTAAATGAGTTGCTTAGTTAAATAAAGGTTCAATGATGTGTAACTGATAGATGCACACACACACTAATTGTAAAGTCTTTTGTCTTTAATGTACGTAAATTGTAAAGTCTGTAATGTATTTTTCGTTCTGTGTTGGACCCCAGTAAGACTAGCTGTCGCCATTGGCATCGGCTAATGGGGATCCTAATATATCAAATCAAATAAAAAATGCAGCACCATTGGGTAGGCAGCACTTCTATAGGCCTAATCACTTCTATAGGCCTAATCACTTCTATAGGCCTAATCACTTCTATAGGCCTAATCACTTCCATAGGCCTAATCACTTCTATAGGCCTAATCACTTCTATAGGCCTAATCACTTCTATAGGCCTAATCACTTCTATAGGCCTAATCACTTCTATAGGNAATCACTTCTATAGGCCTAATCACTTCTATAGGCCTAATCACTTCTATAGGCCTAATCACTTCTATAGGCCTAATCACTTCTATAGGCCTAATCAAGTCCCTCATAGCCAACATGGGCAACACATTTTCAAGGCTATGATGTAAGATCTATCAGAATGCATAGTTTACAACGAACAGAACTCACAAGTTGGAACAACAACTGAAAATATAACTAAGTGTCTAAGATCTAAGATGACCCTCAGATGACTTTCTAAGCCAAAATTATGAGTAAGGCGCTTATCTTTCAACATACCTGCCAGTCTGTAATGACTGAGGATTTTAGTCGCTAATACTCTCAGATTAAGGAATGCTCATGTACCAACAAATAAGCCTACTGAGTTAATTGTGTGCAAAATTACATAAATAGGGTAGCCCTCAATAGACACCCATCGGGTAAAAATATGGAACATTTTTGATTTCACCACCTTTCATAACTGCATCATTATGAGAAACAATGGTCCTGTTTTGCAAATCAGATCAATGTTCGTCAGATGTTATGCCGGTGTGATTATTATTACCTATCCCTTCTGGCTGAAGAAAGAACAACAAACAATTGGTTGTACAACATTAAAGTGCAACACATGCTGAAACAAGAGCGTGTTAATCAGAAGGTGCTGAGTTGGGCTGAGCAAGGCTTGGCTGGGCTGGGGGGGCAGCCAATTACTGCCCTGGTGTTGACCAAGGAAGGGAGAAAGTTTCTATAGGGAGTTGTCCAAGAGAAAATGCCTACCACCCATCTCATCAGCTGCTTAGGCCAGGAAGAGGTAGGGCTGGGAATTGCCAGGGACCTCACGATACAATATGTATTACGATTCTCACGACTTTATATGTATTGCAATTCGATATTGCGATTTTGCTGCGATTTGATGTTCCAAACATATTGCTCACTATATGTCGGCTGCAGAGAGACTAGAGAGAGCCATGAGAAAGCATCAGGGAAATAAATATGCTGAAAATATGTTGGCTCACTATTTAAAAAGAAGATGGAGAACAAGCCATAGGATGAAAAAAAAGAGAGTTTTGGTGCAGGTACAGCCAACTAGCGCTAGCCAATGCTGTTCAATAGCTAAAAATATTATAATTTTTAGGCCTTACAAGTACAATATCAATACAATATGGGCCCAAAATAATATTGCGATATGCAACTGTATCTATTTTCTCCCCATCACTAGGAAGAGGCCTTTAAAACCACGTTTACTGCCTGCTACAAGGCCTGTTTTTGATGAGTACCACTGACCAACACTGTAGGCTATTTCTATTCCTTGGTAGTAGGGACTGGAGAGGGCAAAGCATGTCTGTTCATCAGTTACAACACCCTCAGTCAAACGGACCCCAAAAATATATTTCTCTGTGCTGATCTTTGGATTATCACTGATCCTGCCTGTGAAGCAGCAAACAGTAGGGGAATTGAAGGGTATCTGTCATGCTAGCTTGCTCCGTCTCCACCCTGGAGACCAGAGCGTGGGTCATAAGTCTGGAAAGGCTGACAAAAACAAATCTTTAATCAATACCCTGGCCCTCAATGCAAACCCCTCTCTCCTCCGTCTCTGTCTCAGTGCGTTCCGTGACTGACACTTTTTCCTTTTCATCTGTGCCCAGTGCTGCTCATATTGTTAGGAAATAGTGAGCTAGTGTTACGGTACCTTGGCTAATTCAGCAAACCATTGTTGGCTGCGCATAGTGTCTAGACTATGTAGTAAAACACTCATGAAGATCTACATAGGTTCAACACTTTTAGGCCTTATTTCTAAAGAACTAGACTGAAATGCAAAACACTCCGCAACAGGCCAGTATTCACTTTGCAATGTTGGCCTAGTCTAGGAAGCCTCTGTCTTTAGTGACAGGTGAACAACACTTTACCACAAACATGTATACACAGTCCTCTACATATTTATAACAGAAAAATAACTCCAATCAGAGAAACAAAGAAAATGTTAAACAACAGTAAATGACAATATTTAAGGCATTAAGCAGCCATGCACGAAAGGAAATCAAGCACACAGCCATGCAACAATTGTTCTATAACATGCAATTCTACCATGCATTATTCTGCACTCAGTACTACATCAGGGCCCATTCAAGCATCTGAAACAAATGACACAGTAAAGACATCACACACACAACCAACAGAATAGTTGGCTATACAATTAGAGTGTCTGGTATATTTACAGGGTCATTGTTAACCGATCCATATGAATTACAGAACCAGACAGAGGGATCACATCAGTGAATAGCGTGACAAAGTGGACTCAACACTTTTCTAACCCAGACTACCATCTCTGCGCAGACAGAGACACATCCCTCAAGAACTTCAATCATGTGGAGCAAAACACCCCTAATCCTCAAGGTGCACTAAAGGCCCACTGTCTGTCCGTCCACAAACACTGTCCCCTCCTCAGCAGCTGGCGCCACACTAAAAACACTTATTAGGATAGAAATAAAAACACTGTGATTGAATCAAAACCGGAGCAAGAAGGCATTTGTCAGCCAAGATGCGGTGGCCGGTTACTAACATGCTGTCAATCAAAAGCAATCAATCTGGGTGAGCTGTTGTGAGACATATGGGAGGAGGGAGGAGGGGAGGGGAAGGTAGAAGGGGTTAACCTGTGTTATGTGTTGTTGCCATTAAACAAACAATTTCTGATGACAAATAACGCACTTGAGTTCCACCTCCAGAATGAGCTAATCATGACACTCAGCATATGATTGGCATCAAAAAGGTCATTTTAAATGTCCATCTTGACTGCCATGCTGCATGGGTCATAACTAGACTATTCACAGGAAGTAGCCTATAAAAAACATGATGTTATATTGCTAAATGGACCTCTTCTTCACTCAGTTCAACTTTATAATATGATGCCAATATCCAGACCTCTACCCAAACTCAAAAAATATTTAACATCTCACTGATTTTTGCATCTGGCTTAACAAGGCTTTGATTGCACTGGACCTCTACTTGATTAGCACAATCTTTTCAAATATTAATGATCAGAGAGGCAAAGTATTCCCCACACTTCTGAAAAGTCAACACAATGCTTGATTAGGCCACTGCTAGGGGGGAAACTTGAGCCTGGGGTTTACTACTACAGAAAGCAAATTAAAGTAGCTGCGTCACGTTTCCCTGGCAGTAATAATAAGGGCAACTTTCGTACGGTCTGGTGACTCTTGATGGGGGGAAAGAGGGGGAGCTTTTTGGGCAACCAATTATCGTAATTAGTCTATATTATTTATATAACAGTGTTAGTCTACTTAGAGTAGAAAATAAGCAACCTGGCTACTCACTCTAGTAAGACTTGAGTACTACGGTGTTGCTTAATGTATAGATTCATAAGTGTGGAGGCTAAGCTGGGCTAGGTCAAAGAGCTGCAAAAAATATTCAATGGGAAGTTCAACAAACGTGCACTCGGACGGTTAACTGCCTGCAACAAACTGAAAAGGTTGCTTTTCAAACTTTGTGTGCTCCAACCCTCACCATGCTCACACATCCATGAACATCCCATCTCAAGGAGAGCAGAGGTAAGGGCTTGTGGTGCGTACACACGGTACACACACAGTCAGCCAGTGAAGGACGCAGCCACGCTACCGCCCTTTATCCTTATCAGACCTACTCCCACAATTACTCAGATCACTGGTTTACCTGCCTGGGCCTGGGCCTGGGCTCTGGGCCTGGGCTCTGGGCCTGGGCTCTGGGCTTGGGCTGCTTATAGAAGCGTTACAGTGTCCTGGTGGTACAGAAACCTCCAGCCAGCCAGGCAGGCAGCCAGCCAGCCAGGCAGAGAGAGCACATTAACTAGGCCGTCTAACATGGGAATAGGATGCCATAATAAAAAGCACCAGCATGAAGGGAGAGCTAAACTAGAGAAAACACACAAGAAGACCGACTAGTCAGATTGTTTTTACATTTGAGTCATTTAGCAGACACTCTTATCCTGAGCGACTCACAGGAACAATTAGGGTTAAGTGCCTTGCTCAAGTGCACATCAACAGGTTTTTCCCCTAGACGGCTCAGGGAGTCAAACCAGCAACCTTTCAGTTACTGGCCCAGCACTCTTAACCGCCAGGCTACACAAGAGGGGTGATGTGTTAGTCAATCAACAATGACCCGAATCACAATCATTAAGAATCACAGACTACAACACAATCCAACTCTTCTGCTTCCTTTAAATCTACATCTCAATGTGTGTTGAGTCAAAACACTGAGCTTTAAAGCAGCTAAAGCAATATTAAGGACATCAGCGTAACGATGAAGACTCTCTTTTCAAAACATTACTCCAAACATGAACACACTTAATTACCTAGATCAACAGAGCCTTTGGCAGTGGAGGAACTGTAGAGGAAGCTGCAGTGTTCATTAAGCATGAAGAAAGTAGTCACTTTCACAGAGACACAAACTGCTGTATGGTGCTAAAGCGTGCATGGCAATCTTTCAGTAACGGAATGTTGTGAATTCAAAGAAGCCTCCTCTTGATTAGGCTAAATGTTAAAACAGAAATGATACAACTTATCAGGGCAATAAAAACACAGAGCAGAGCAGCCTTCTCCCTGTGCATTTCTCATTCTCAGACCTAATCTTATCCCAGTGCATTCGTCACTCAGATGAATGGAGGAATCCTCATTCAGATGAATGGATAGGAGAGTTTTACACTCAGAAACATACAGTAGGTGTCCTAGCAGACTTCCTTCTCTCTCCTGCTCCTGATCTCAACCTGAATCAATCACTCTTAGTTAACGACAACACTTCTACTGTTGACAGCAGACACTTCCATCAACAGAGCAGCGAGCTCCTCTCTGGTCCAGGAGGAACACCCAGAGGAGGAAAGGAGGAAGTGGAGAGGAGAGGAAGGGGGGGGGGGGTGAAAATCAAGAGGTAAATAAATGACTCAATGAATGAATAATAGATTGACCAACTATAGTGGGCTCTTGGAGAAGAGCACAGTGCCACGGGGGGATGCAGTATTAATAACACTCTCTTACTGTTCATCTCTGTGTCATCACTGATARTCTTAGGAGGAGCATGGCCGGCATAACACACAGCTGATCTGTACATTCGATCCGGATTACGAATTTTCTTCAGTCCTTCAGGAGGCAAAAAGAGAGTAGAGAAAATCGAGGAAAAGAAGTAGGGCGAGCTCTCAGCTGCTTCACATAGCCCCGTACAGCCCTGTTTCCCCTCATGAAAACACATTGACAGACAGACGCTGGACAGTAAGGATGGTTAAGTGCAAACAACACATTAGAAACAAATCCCACAATAAAGGAATGAGGCATGAGCTTGTCAACAGACAGAGGTGTGAAACACCACACAGAGGCTGGCTAGCTGAGTTCTATTGCTATTCCTAACCTGACCTTGGCTTAACCTGACCGATGGCTTACCTAGACCCGTGGCTTAACCTAGACCGATGGCTTACCTAGACCCGTGGCTTAACCTAGACCGATGGCTTAACCTAGACTCGTGGCTTAACCTAGACCGATGGCTTAACCTAGACCACCGTGGCTTAAACCTAGACCGATGGCTTAACCTAGACCTCGTGGCTTAACCTAGACCCTTGCTTAACCTAGACCCTGTGGCTTAACCTGAACCGACTTGGCTTAACCTAAGACCCTGTGGCTTAACCTAGACGCCTTGGCTTTAACCTAGACCCTTGGCTTAACCCTGACGCCCTTGGCTTAACCTAGACTTGGCTTAACCTAGACCCTTTGGAATAACCTAGACCCTTGGCTTAACCTAGACCCTTGGCTTAACCTAGACCCTTGGCTTAACCCTGACCTTGGCTTAACCTAGACCCTTGGCTGGTGAATCAACAGTTACATGACATATTTTTACCCTCCCCCCAAAAAACGCAAAAAGGACAGGTGCTAGGGCATCGCTGCTGAAGTATAATGCAAAATAGTCATCCACAGATATACAGTAGCCTATAGCCTATTCAAGCTATTGACAAAGAGCAACTGGTGAACCTAAGCTCCAATAAGAAAGTTTATACACCCCATAATACTTCCATTATGAGGCATCTCTACTGACAAGTGAAGGGATTGTATTGATATATGGTGCACAGTTGAAGCTTTCAGACAGTTAGAACAAAAAAACATTATAAGTGGGGGAAGTATACAGATTCTCAGTAACTGTTCCGTGAGTATGCCTAGTTCACTGTTCTGTTGAGAGTTCAAGGCTGACACTTCTACTGTCACGGATTCTGGCATACTTTATTTTACATCTCATTGATCTTAGAGATCCTCTTTTCAAACTGTTCTGACAGGCCACAGCCTAGCATTCAATACAGACATCTTATTTAAAACATCAAACAAAAAATAAATAATTGTATCATGGTTTAAAAGGCAAATATGTAGAATAAACCAGAGATCTAAATTAGCAGTTGAGAACAAAAGAAGCGTATCAGAAAATCCAGCCTAATTGATTGGTTCTTCTGCAGTGCCAGACATTCAGCTTGCTCGTAGGCTTAGGTATACATGCTTGTTTATCTATTCTATTTAGGATTTGTTTTTCTATGTTGCTGAACGATGCATCTCTTGGTGAGAACAAACAGTTAAATGTTTTATATTCTGGGAATGCTCCCTAATGAATGGCAAGTGAAGAGGCCAGCAATCAGGCTCATTGTAGGCTGGGTTTGATTCAGGTCGATATTGGTCCAGATCATATCAGTAGTAAGCTGGATGAATCAATGTGATCAATCAGAGAGGGCCTTGTGAGGCAGCTTGTAAAGGCTTGTTAGAGACAGACAGGAATGATACCAGGTCTCAGCAGACAGTCAGCCAGAGTCTGTAGCACGGAAGGAGCAGACTACTATTCCATCCACGCCTCACTAATTCAATTAAGAGGCAGGAAAAGGGAAAATCTCCAGCCTGATTCTAGGTTGATTCCACACTGGTCTGTCTGAAATCAGGAGGAGAAGGTCACTTGTTTGACGATGTAAACACTAGGTTACAGCCAGCACTGACTGAAGTTAATGACTGTGGGATTTCCTGATGCTTTATTCTATTGTTGCAGCCTGTGAACTTTCTAACTCAGACATCAATTATAAATAGGCCTACACTACATTTGTTTTGTAAAGCATTGATGTTTTTAAAGGGTATTCTCTTGTCTTTTACTCACAGGGCTATAGTACTGTTTCACATGTATTGACTGCGTTCAGGTTTTGACATACAAGGATATGTTCACCTTTCAGTGTGAACATGTTATAACCACGTTCAATTGCACTAATAACTATTTTAGAGATATTGGCTACAGAGGAGAGAAATAGAGAAATGGCATTCTGTCTACAGATCATGGAGGGTAGCCTAAGTTTTGCATGTATAGGAGAAGAAATGTATCTGGCCTGGCCTATGTCCCATTACATCTACATGGCTATCACTGTCAAGTCCTGAAGGATTCAAACGTATCAGAAGTTTCCTCTAAAGACTAATATGAGGAGGTAAGATTTGTCGCTTGACTGAAATTATCTTCATTCAAAAGACACATGTGCCCTCCGTGACAAGTAGTCCAAGACCCACTGTTCWTTGGGGAGAGTTAGGGAAAGCTCTATTCTCCAGGGTCTAGCAATCTGTTAGATGGGTAAGAAGGATCCTAAGTCATGGTGTTACTCTGTACACAGAAGACCACTGAGAGAGACTGGCTCATGTCCCCCTGGGAATAGCACAGGATGTGTGCCTTCAGGAGACCTGCCAAACATCACAACTATAGCCTATAGCCCCATCCCCCCGCCATAGTCCAGGTGCTTCAAGGACAAAAGGTTAAGGGAGAGGCTGGCTTGTACTTCCTATGGCTCGAGAGGAGAGTGTAGTCCAGTAGCAGCACTGCTGAAATAATAGGATCTTTTTTTGAAGTAGCCTATCTTGGCCTAGCCTAATCTACTATATTCCATATTCTCCCTTTCCGAGTAACATCATTGGATAACTGATATTAAATGAATGTTGGATGGAGAAATAAAGAGTGCCCTAGTATTCTATGTAAAACCTCCCAGGCTCCAGATTGCCTGAGAGGACATTGTGTTTATGTAGAGGTATGAAGCACTCTCTCTCTCCTCCTCCAGCCTCCCCCTCCTCCTCCTCCACTGACCAACCTCACAGGAACACCGAAAATACCTCAACCTGCTCAGCAATGGGAGTTTCAAGTCAGGGTTTCAGATAAAGCTCCTGGTGATGGAGTGGCAAAGAAATGAACAMAGGTAGCCGTCTGTACGTTACATTCATCTTGTGTGTGTGAARGTAATGCATTAGGTCTAAATGCCACTGTGAAGTAGTAAGCCCTTACTATTACGGAGAAATGTGTTCTCCCTTTTTAATTCCGTCATATACATTAGACCTACTACTAAACTATCAACGTAAACTATGTCCTGGCATGGTCATCCTTTCCACAGCTCCATACCACCCCCCTGTGGAGCTTTGTTGAGAAGTTGACACTATCAGATCACAGGCTCGGCTCTCTGATCTTTGTTACTGTGGTCACTAGAGTCTGGGAACACATTCACCACCAGCGTTATGTTTATTGTATAACCTAGATCATAAATGTGTTTCAAATATGTTATTTTTACGTTGGAAGAGGCTCAAGCTGTGACACTCATACTACACACACAAATAGGAAGTAAAGGACATCAACTCTTTTCTTCGCTAATAATGCTACAAAGACCAGCCTGACTTAAAACCCTCCCCTCATGTTCTTGACGTCAACAGTTACCTCTGCAGTGGTGTGTCCATATGGGACGTCGAATTATTGTACGTCTGTTTTAGGCACTCTATCTATGTATTCCAGTGATTGACAACCATTTGAAAATATGAGATCGCTCTTTGTCGCCACCCACTGGTTACACATGAACAATACAACTCCATGTATTGTAAACAATTTGAAGAGCATCATAGACTAAACGCAAGCAAGCTTGATTGCATGGTAAGAAATCGACGCAGAACAACAACTAATATTAATGAAAACTGTGCAAATTCAGAAGTTCAAATGCGTGTACTGTAAGTCTATACTGTATATGACTAAATAGGCTGTCCATTAGATTGTATTTTCACATGTTATTAGTGATACAGCAGCCTACAAATGAAGAGTTTCATTCCAAAATGCTACATCCACATATTTTTCACATTTATGTTTTTTCATCAGAAATGATTGCTTATGGGTACCTTCATTTGTGTGTAAAAAAATTATGTCTCAAATTTTTGTTAGATGTATATTAAAACGGGTTATGTTGCAAAATGCTATATATCCATTGTTTCGCTGGAATGTATATTTGGCTGTGATTTGTGGTTGTACTAACTGTAAGTTGCTCTGGATAAGGGCATCTGCTAAATGACTAAAATGTCAAAATATCTCATATTACCATATTGATTCATTTTTTAAACATTTGTGTTATATATATATATACACAGTACCTTCGGAAAGTATTCAGACCCCTTGACTTTTTCCACATTTTGTTACGTTACAGCCTTATTCTAAAATGTATTAAATTGTTTTTTCCCCTCATCAATCAACACACAATACCCCATAATGACAAAGCAAAAACAGGTTTTTATAAATGTTTGCAAATTTATAAAAAATAAAAATAGCACATTTACGTAAGTATTCAGACCCTTTACTCAGTACTTTGTTGAAGCACCTTTGGCAGAGATTACAGCCTCGAGTCTTTTTGGGTATGACTCTACAAGCTTGGCACACCTGTATTTGGGGAGTTTCTCCAATTCTTCTCTGCAGATGCTCTCAAGCTCTGTCAGGATGGATGGGGAGCGTTGCTGCACAGCTATTTTCAGGTCTCTCCAGAGATGTTCAATCGGGTTCAAGTCCAGGCTCTGGCTGGGCCACTCAAGGACATTCAGAGACTTGTCCCGAAGCCACTCCATCATTGTCTTGGCTGTGTGCTTAGGGTCGTTGTCCTGTTGGAAGGTCAACCTTCGCCCCAGTGTGAGGTCCTGAGTGGTTTTCATCAAGGATCTCTCTGTACTTTGCTACGTTCATCTTTCCCTCGGTCCTGAGTAGTCTCCCAGTCCCTTTCGCTGAAAAATATCCCCACAGCATGATGCTGCCACCACCATGCTTCATCGTAGGGATGGTGCCAGGTTTCCTCCAGACTTGACGCTTGGCATTCAGGCCAAAGAGTTCAATCTTGGTTTAATCAGACCAGAAAATCTTGTTTCTCATGGTCTGAGAGTCCTTTAGGTGTCTTTTGTCAAACTCCAAGCGGGCTGTCATGTGCCGTTTACCATCTGGCCACTCTACCATAAAGGCCTGATTGGTGGAGTGCTGCAGAGATGGTTGTCATTCTGGAAGGTTCTCCCCTCTCCACAGAGGAACTAGAGCTCTGTCAGAGTGACCATCTGACATGCACTGTCAACTGTGGGACCTTATATAGACAGGGGTATGCCTTTCCAAATCATGTCCAAWCAATTGAATTTACCACAGGTGGACTGCAATCAAGTTGTAGAAACATTTCAAAGATGATCAATGGAAACAGGATGCAACAGAGCTCAACTTTGAGTCACATAGCAAAGGGTCTGAATACTTATGTATATAAGGTATTTCTGTATTTTTATTTTAAATACATTTGCAAACATTTCTAACAACATGTTTTTGCTTRGTCATTATGGGGTGTTGTGTGTAGATTTCTGAGGAAATTGTTTTATTTAATACATTTCAGAATAAGTCTGTAACGTAACAAAATGTGGAAAAAGTCAAATGGTCTGAATACTTTTCGAAGGCACCGTATATATTGATGTCACAAATGTATAATTTGTACAGTTCTTAATTAAAGATGTAGTTACTTGTCACATTTGACGTCACAAAACGTATCACTACTAGTCATTTCTCTGAGAGTAAAMGGAGATAGATATATAGCGTTTTGCAGTAAAACATGATTATTTGTCTCTCTGAAATGAAACCATCAAGTGATAGATTTAAACCAAATACATGTCTGTCATTGAACAACACCATGCCATCATTAGATGGTGAAAAAACACATCAATCTCTTTCATAACTTCTTTAAACAATAAATACTAATTTACCAACATTTCTAAAAATGGATATGTAGCGTTTTGGAATGAAACTCTTCAAATAGTTCTACTAGAATTAGGCTACTAATCACAAACATTGCTTGAAAAAAGATATATAGTTAATACAGGTTAATATAGTTTAGTCATACTCTCACTTCAAAAAACAACCATGAACAGTGTCAATTGTAGTGCATGCATTCCTGTCTCATGCTAAGGTGCTGATCTTTAAAGCGACAATGTGCTATGTACTTGTCATCTGCAGTTTCGACTCTATAATTTCGACTTGTAACCAAATACTCAGGAGTATTACCCTCTAACTCAAATGACATATTCAAATCAATATATGGATCCTGACCAGAAGCACATTTCAACCCAAATGAGCTTTAAATATTCAATAGACTAGAACATCAAAAATTCATTTTAAGATCATGCCTTAAAAAGAAAGATAAACTACACTTTCTGGCTAAGAGATAAGAAAAACGCTCTTTAGAATCTTACTGTTCCTTAAAAAAAACACATCTGGTGGCATTCAATTCCAAAGCTGTGTATGGCACAACATCCTAGCTTTAAAATATATTTGATTGCTATATCAAACATCGAAATTATTATAAAATACCACTTTTAACTGAACAATAATATAAGATGATGGTCTCTGTAATATCGAAACCAGTCAAAATCCCACTTGAAATTAGAGTAGTACAGGAGCCTCAACCAACAAACGGGTGGACTGGTCGAGTAAATTAAAAAAATTGTCCAGGACTTGCAAGCAAGCATTTTTGTAACCAGACATGGTCACTGGATGGCTGAAATGCATTTGAAAGAAACTAAACTACAATCCAACGTTTGATACATAGGATGTTAACTTAGAGCTGTGCAATGTCAAATAGCCTATGTAATAGCTTGCTTGCATTTWTGTAATAAAAACAACATTTTCAAAACTGGATAAATGGAAGAGAAGTTGGTCGATGGCAATGACATGTTGTCATTAACTTAGCTTGGTTGTAAACTACTTAGCTTGCTGCTTCACTGAACTGAATCTGGAATAAAATAGGATTCTTCAATTCGGTTCTTTGATCATGCTGGCTATTTTGTCTCGTTGTTTTTATCATGTGTAGACGGGTATATCTGGGTAGAAAGCTAGCAGATATTAGCTGGCTAGGTAATGTTGTATCCACGTTTAGCTGCCTAGTATTTCGGAAGAAATATATTTCGGAAGAAATATAAGAGTGCGATTCTTTTAAAAACTCCCCGTCTCTTATCATGTATGTCACCATTGTCTGACTTTATAATCTTGTATATCACATAGTTGTCATACTGGTAAATTAATCCCATTATATCGCTCTTACCTTCCGGCTTGTTTTCGGCAGCCATTTCCCCTTCGCGCGCAACATCCTCCTCCTCCTCACGACCGTGGGTACCACGCGCGTGCACGCGGCGAGGACAGCACGAGGAGGGACTCGAGGAGCAGCAGCGAGTCCAGCCAATGCAAACTTACCATTGGTTGTGAGGCAATGACTGACAATGAAACTCTGGAATGGCTAGTGACATCAAGAAAAATAACCATCCAATGCAATTACCAGAACACGTCATTGGCCAAAAGGTATTATTTAACTACACCTCGAAAGGATATCTGCCAATCGGTTTTGGAATGGACTAACAATTAGTGTTTAGTCTACTCGAAACAAAATCTGGTGTGGTGAACTGTTATGTTGAAACAATATTTGGAATTGAGCATGAAGTCAGATGTAAATGTATATTGCTAAGATTTGGCTAAATACAATAATGTCATAAAGTCAACCATTTAGCTTATGCAACACAATAAAAGCATATAGATACATGTGTAAGTGTTTTATATAGGCTAAATGATAGACATGTACATGTACTATGTGGCTCTGCTAGAGACAGGCCCAGACGGAGAGGTGCTGAAAAGACAGCTCCATTCAGCAAGAAGGCAGATGATGTCAACAGAGCAGTATCGCAAACGGAGCAAATACCACTGAGAAAAAAATCTAAGTCCTTAAGTCACTATTCAGAAGTACAAGACAGGCATTGAATCTTTATTCCGAAAAATATATAAAAAGGAATGAAAAAGCATAATGTGCACAATGCACTGAATATGGTATATATTTTTCTTTACCCAAATATTTAATTTAGCCGTAATCAAGTGTATTATCCCACGTAATTATGTAATTGGATGAGTCATTTAACAACTGTGTAACGTTGTAACAAGGACAGGCAGACTCAAAGTGTGYGTTTTCACAAATCTGACCTGTAAAGCAAGCTGAGAGAGATGCATTGCGCCCATTAAGCCTACCCAATTATTTATTAAGCAGTTGCCAAACAGTTGCCAAATGTATTTTTTGTTGCGATTTTTAACTGAACATCTTCCCTTAGGACTAAGCACTATTTTGTTATTGAACTCTATGGCATGTTCTAAAACACCCGTTTGAGGCACATTATGGATCAAATTGATTTATATAGCCTAATTTGCGCGACTAAAAGTTATTTCTAATATTTCTGGTGCGCTGGTTTTGGACGCTGTCAAAAATGTTTATAGGCGCGCTTGATAAAGACATCCAGTCCACAAGGTGGCAACAACAGCGTAAGTGTTGCACAGAGACATAGCGGAAGTGGAGATGAAAGGTTGTAAACATGGCGCCGGCCTTGGAAGACGATGAAATCGACAACAACGATTACTATTCTTTACTTAATGTCAGAAGAGAGGTAGTGCATGTTTGGATCCTGTTGGATGTGTTTGTGTGGATGTTTTGAGAAGTGTTTTCATAGTCGGTTTGATTCATTTGTTAAAGTTTTCTGGACCAAATTGAAGCGGCTTCCCGTTTTGCTATCCAGCTAAGCTAGCTAGCTAAGTCAGTTGACCCTCGCTTATCATTGATTTCGGACTGTTCTGTAAAATGTGGCTAGCGTAAGGCAATATTTATAGAATTTAAGAGGATGCGCCCTGGTAAAGCCTGTCACTGGCACCAGAAGCCAAACATCACAACTCTCTCCACTAGAACCAAATCCAGTAACTGTCAGGATGCCACTGCTCACGAGAGGTTTGGTTCTGAGTAGACGAGAAAATGGCCAGCTTTCAAATGCATGCAAGTTTGTTTCTGCCAAGCAAAGACTAGCTGCTTGGCTTGCCACCCGTCATAGTCAGGCCTCAATTCCAGCATCTCATTTTAGGTGTTGTCACTTTTAAACCTATTTGTAAAGATGTATATGTCTACTTGCAATGTCAAAGAAGCCAAGGCAACACTGCACTGAACTTAGTGACTTTGCATAACTGTAAGTGGAATCATATTAACTAACTAGTACATTCTTACAAGTAAGTTGACATTCTCACTTTTTCTTCTGTTCGTCCATTAGGCGACACAGGAGGAGCTGAAGGGATCATACAGGCGACTGTGCATGCTCTACCACCCAGACAAGCACAGAGACCCAGAATTAAAGAGGCAGGCAGAACAGCTCTTTAACCTAGTGCATCAAGCTTATGAGGGTAAGATGAATCCTAGACTGGGACTTCATGTCATTTACCATCATGATTTTGCTCTGTTTCAGCTGAACATTTAGCTCAACTTACCTATTATTGTCTCTGCCCAGGATTGTATGCAGGATTGTATGCATGTGTACCTTTCATTGAAACTGATCAGTTGCATGTTTCTCGCTGTAGTCCTAAGTGACCCACAGTTACGAGCCATCTATGACATCTATGGCAAGAGAGGGCTGGATGTTGAAGGATGGGAGGTTAGTCCAGCAGTTTCTCATTGGCTTGTATTTATAACATACATAGGCTACTGTGGCATGAAAAGTACTATATATTTTCATTGTCAAGGTAATGAGTGTCGCTGATCATCAGGCAGCAATGGCTCAAATGGTATACTGATTCCAGGTGGTGGAGAGAAAAAGAACTCCAGTAGAGATCCGAGAGGAGTTTGAGCGTCTGCAGAGAGAGAGGGAGGAGAGACGGCTACAGCAGAGGACCAATCCCAAGGTTTGTGTGTGTTGCTAATGTATTAGTAACTATATGACTGAAACCCTGCTATTACATGATCAATTATTAATGTGATGGTGTCTCATTCAGGGGATGATCAGTGTGGGTGTAGATGCCACAGACCTCTTTGATCGCTATGAGGAGGATTACAAGGTTTTGCCCGGAGGGGGCTTCCCACATGTTGAGATCAACAAGATGCACATATCACAATCCATAGAGGTAATAGAAAAGCTTGAAATGGGTTTGAAAATGGGGAAAAGTCACTGTGGGTAAAAGTATGGCTGATGGACCATCACATTGGATAATCAGGAGTATTGTTATTTGTTACCTACTGCAGGCCCCCCTCACCACCACAGACACAGCTGTTCTCTCTGGCTCCCTGTCAACCCACAACGGAAACGGAGGAGGAAACATTAACCTGGCACTACGGAGAGTCACCTCTGCTAAGGGATGGGGGGAGGTCAGGAACCACTTAATCATTTACAATTTCTACCTACATATCACTCACACACACTGCAAGCTAGTGCTTTCACATGCTCCCACACCTACACTACATAAAACAAACAATTATCACATTTGTGTTTTATTTTACACTGAGTAGTCCAATGTGAGAGCTTATATATTTGTGTACCTATCCAGGTAGAGTTCGGGGCAGGAGACTCACACGGGCCCCTCTTAGGAATGAAGATATTCCGCAACCTCACTGCTCGCTGGTAAGTCAAGATTCCAGAACATTTTCTAATCTGTAAAGCTGCATCCAATTGTGTTTGGGCTATAGTTGAATCAGAAAAGACATACAGTAGAATGAAAGTTGTTTTTCTCCAGTCTGAAGACCTATACTGAAGAATGACTGTTGTTTTTCTCCAGCTTTGTGACTGCTCAGTGTGGACTCCAGTTCTCATCCCGGGGCGTGCGACCTGGTTGCACCACGGTGCTGGCTCGGCACCTGGACAAGAACACCATGGGTTACCTGCAATGGCGCTGGGGCACCCAGTCTTCCATGAACACCAGCATCGTCAGGGACACCAAGACCAGCCACTTCACCTTTGCCATGCAGGTCAGCATAAGATCATTATATACAGCAATTGTAGTATAAGAAGGGACTATCTGTTGTGGATGTATTCTCCATTTCCTCTCCTAACTGTATTTGTTGGCCCTCTGCAGCTTGGGATCCCTCACTCCTTCATGATGATGAGCTACCAGTACAAGTTCCAGGACGATGAACAGACCAAGGTCAAGGGCTCAATCAAGTATGTCCACTTCATGATAAGATTTTAGCCTTTTTGGTAAATGAAGGCCATTGAATCTTAGAACTGAAACCTTTATTATAAATCATCATGTCAGGCCACTGACAACATGGGAAGACTTGCTGACTGTCTGTCATTGTCTTGTAGATCAGGCTTTTTTGGGACAGTGGTGGAGTACYGTGCAGAGAGGAAGATCAGTCGGCACAGTGTCCTGGGGGCAACCGTCAGTGTAGGAGTACCTCAAGGAGTCTCCCTCAAGATAAAGTAAGTATGGCTCAGTTTTCTTCTAGGTGTGCCGAAACGTTGGTTGCTATACTAATTAAATGTTTGGGAGCATAATTATTGTGCAACTTTTAATTTTTATGGTTTACTCTCCCTTAAACAGCACCTCTATACAACATTTTCCGTCAGCTTATGCCTTTTACTAGTAAATTTTCCTTTTAACCTAACTCTCTCAGTACAGTAGTTGTTGGCACAAGGCATCTGGGTTGTTCTTGAATTGTGGTGGCATGGCATATTGGAAAATATTTACTTTATTTTTCAAGATTGTTTTAGTTAAATGTATTTGATATCTTACCCTTCTAAATCAGCTAATATGGTAGATTAAAGACWTTAAATATTTTTATCATATCATTGTGCCACCAGTAGGAGTAGTAACACCAGAGACACATTTTAGGTAATTAAGYATTTTCTAAAATGGAGGTCACAGGTGCTCAAAGCTAAGGTCGTTAACCCTTTGAAAATAATTTACTGAASTGATATCATTGATCATGTAATTTCCCTTCATTTAAATTGAGGAACACCAATGACGCTTTGCATTTAGACACACCAAATTATCAATGGAATCCTAAAATGTATTACATGCTAAAATAGTGTGATTAGCTAATRKTTTTCTTTCAAATATACCCCTCCCCTGATAAGGTTGCCACTGGAGTGAATGCTCAAGGCCCTTATATCTTTTTAATTAGTGATTTTCAAGGTGGTAACACCAATGACATAAAACGTAGGGACACAGTTATATTTTTTATTATTAATATATTAAATAATAGATATCTCTATATCCCCCAAAACCTGTCACTACTACTCTGCAAAGAGTAGTAACTATGCAAACAGTAAAACTGAGAAAAATGGCATTAAAGTTTTCTGAACTCTGAGCCTGATGGTAAACCGTAGTAACTGGAGTCAAAACACAGTTGGACAAAGACAGGGTGCAGTAGCTTCACTTAGTAACAACAATGATTGACAGCCATCATAGATGGTAACGACATCTTGATGTGACAGACGTTGGTTTAGCATATTTGAACTTGACTGGCGCTGTGCAGTAAAGAACGGAGTCAGGCAGCACACGAGTGATATTCCGACTACTTTGCCTATCCTATTTGCTATAGTCTATTTGAGTAAAAGTTATATACAGAAAGCAAAAGAGGAATGTAGGCTATACAGAGCACAAAATGTCCAGTCAGAAAATATTGTTTCTCTGTCGGATTCATGGGTGTCTAGGGCCCTCAAACTCAACTCTGGACCTCGAAGCCAGTTCCACTGCGTTTTTTCATTGTTCCCCTCTAATCACGGACTGAATTAGACCTCGGACACCAGGTGTGTACAATTAATAATCAGGTAGAACAGAACCAGCAGGCTTCGGACCTCGTAGGGTAAGAGTTAAATACC
This sequence comes from Salvelinus sp. IW2-2015, assembly GCF_002910315.2. Taxonomy (NCBI): domain Eukaryota; kingdom Metazoa; phylum Chordata; class Actinopteri; order Salmoniformes; family Salmonidae; genus Salvelinus; species Salvelinus sp. IW2-2015. The sequence continues at coordinate 22,798,603 of NC_036847.1, read as the reverse complement.
CCATGGTCTAGGGTTTACCGAGAATGGTGCGACAATACAAAAGCAATCAGTTAGCAACAGTCCTGTGTGCGAAAACAACTCGTTGATGAGAGGTCGAAGGAGAAAGGCAGGAATCGTGCAAGCTAACTGGTGGGCCACAAAGAGGCAATGTGCTTTTGCAGCAGATGACCATACCGGGTTCCACTCCTCAGCTAAAAATAAGAAAAGGTGACTCCAGTGGGCATGCGATCACCAACACTGGACAATTGAGGAGTGGAAAAACATTGCCTGGTTTGACGAATCCCGATTCCTGTCTAATAATCATGCTGTTTAATCAGCTTCTTGATATGCAACACRTGTCGGATAGATGGATTATCTTGGCAAATGACAAATGCTCACTTACAGGGATGTAAACAAATTTGTGCACAAGCTTTTTGTGCATATGGAAAATGTCTGGGATCTTTTATTTCTGCTCATGAAACATGGGACCAACACTTTACATTGCATTTTATATTTTTTTTCAGTATAGTTCATCCACAATACTAACCTAAATGAGTGAAAAGGAAGCCTGTACAGAATATTTTTTTCCCAAAACATACATCCTGTTTGCAAAAAGGCACTAAAGTAAAACTGCAAAACGTGGCAAAGAAATGTAACTTTATGTCCTGAATACAAAGCGTTGGATTTGCCCAAAATGTAACATAACACATCACTGAGTACCATATTTTTAAGCATAGTGGTGGCTGCATTGTGTTATGGGAATGAACTAGGGAATCTTTTGGGGATAAACATAAATGGAATAGAGCTAAGCAAAGGCAAAATCTTAGAGGAAAACCTGGTTCAGTCTGCTCTCCAACAGACACTTGGAGACAAAATGTACCTTTCAGGAGGAGAGTAACCTAAAACACAAGGCCAACTATACACTGGAGTTGCTTACCAAAATGACATTGAATGTTCCTGAGTGGCCTAGTTTTGACTTAAATCGTCTTGAAAATCTGACAAGACTTAAATGACTGTCTAGCAATTATCAACAACCAACTTGACAGAGCTTGAATAATTTATATGTGCTAATATTGTACAATCCAGGTGTGCAAAGCTCTTACATGCTGACCAGACCGGATGCGRCGTGTGCGCGAGCGTTGCAAAATAAATGTACACATGTTATTCAATCATTCCACTCGCACTGCTCGCTAGCGTCTGTGTGGCCAGGTGCTAAAATAGAACTTGCTTCTATTTGTGACGCTCGACGCGCTGCAAGTTCTGCCTCTCCCATCTTCTCATTGGTTTTTAGGAGCATATACCCACGTGGGTGATTGAAAGTTGAACTGCGGTCCACACTCCAGTCAGTTGTGATAATGTATCTTTTAAAGTTGGTGCCAGTCCAAAGAAGAAGAAGCCTGAAGGAGGAGAGATTACTAGAAAACAAACGTTTACACTTTTATCTGTAGATTAATTGTCGGATTAGAGGGCATTGTGCATTTCAGGTAAAATAACAACCCAATGTTTATATACCAGGACAAATTAGCTAGCAACAGCAAGCTAGCTAGCTAAATTGCCATAAATGTTTAATGCTTTTCGACCTGTCCCCAAATTAATATAATTGGTTGAGAGTTCGTTTTGATATTTCAACCTGCATGTCCTGATCGCGTCTGGTGTGGGCGGATAAAATCAATGCATGCAGACGTGCGGTCTGGTCATCATGTTAGACTTACCCAGAAAGATTCACAGCTGTAAACAATRGCTGCCTAAGGTGATTCTAACATGTATTGACTTAGTGGTGTAAATACTTATGTAAATTAGATTTCTGTATTACAATACATTTGGAAAATTTTGTAATACATAGTTTCACTGTCATTATGGGGTAATGTGTGTAGATGGGCGAGAATTTTTTTGAACTCCATTTTGAATTCCGGCTGTAACARAACAAAATGTGGAATAAGTCAAGGGCTATGAATACTTTCTGAAGGCACTGTAGATACATTTGCAAAAAAAATCTAGTGTGGGCCTTGTGTTCTAAAAATAAGAGCGGAGGATGAGGCAAATAAAGCAATTATTATCCAATTCTGAAGACGGTAGACTTTGCTTCTCTCCAGCCCATGATTTATAACCTAACTCACTACAGCCTGTTCCTCACCAGTTGACTATCACTTTGCTCCGTCATGTGCGTGCCACACAGACACACACAATCGTATGAATTTAGTTAGAGAAAACGATTCCTGTAAACATGCCCTGCTACAAGCAGGTAGCAAGTTATGGATGAACCTGAAATGTGACATATTTGAATGAAGAATGTCATCTTTTTGGCTAACCGCATTGGAACAGTCTTGTCTTTTAGGACATGAACTGGCAGAAAAGGTTTAAGCAATGTATAGTGCCATTGTTTTCAGGAAGGTGTACCATGGCGATAGYAGGGACAGGAGTCAGACAAAGGGCAGGGCTGCCAAATGTGTAGTTACAGCTGTTTGCAATTCTACGACAGTACTCATTACTGGGAGGGAGGCGAAGTATTTGCTTGCTCACCCGAAGTACTTAAAGGTAGAGTCAGCTAAATGACGTTGCAGGGGCAGCACCGCAGATTGCGATGACCTKGCTCTCGCGCACACACTGCGCATGTGCACGGGTTCACTTTACGCTCTTACAATGTGGTTACAATGTGGTTACCACCGGACAAAACAGCCGAAGTTTTGCCTCGTACTCCAACTTTCTTAGTTGTTGCGTAAATTGACCCACTATGCTGCTTACTTTGTGCATCCACGTCATATCGTTGACTCCAACTTTAAAACAATTTATAAAGGTAAGGACTTGCGGTATGTTTAATCATTGATAAATAGTTCAATATGAACAAAAACATGATATACAGTACATTCGGAAAGGAGATAAAATGTTATTGGTCACATACACATGTTTAGCAGATGTTATTGCGGGTGTAGCGAAATGCTTGTGCTTCTAGTTCCGACAATGCAGCAATATATAACAATTTCACAACAAATACTTAATACACAGAAATCTAAGTAAAGGAATTGAATTAAGAATATATAAATATATGGACGAGTAATGTCAGAACGGCATAGACTAAGATACAGTAGATAGTATAGAATACAGTACACACATGAGATGAGTAATGCAAGATATGTAAACATTATTAAAGTGACATTAAAAGTGACTAGTGTTCCATTTATTAAAGTGGCCAATTATTTCAAGTCTGTATGTAGGCAGCAGCCTCGCTGTGCTAGTGATGGCTATTTAACAGTCTGATAGCCTTTTAGAGAGAAGCTATTTTTCAGTCTCTCAATCCCAGTTTTAATGCACCTGTACTGACCTTTCCTTCTGGAGGATAGRGGGGTGAACAGTTAGTGGTTCGGGTGGTTGTTGTCCTTTGATCTTTTTAGCCTTCCTGTGACATTGGGTGCTGTAGGTGTCCTGGAGGGCAGGTAGTMTGCCCCCAGGGATGCGTTGTGCAGACCGCATCACCCTCTGGAGAGCCATGCGGTTGTGGGCGGTGCAGTTGCCYTACCAGGCGGTGATGCAGCCTGACAAGATGCTCTCAATTGTGCATCTGTAAAAAWTTTAGGTGACAAGCCAACCGGTCAGGATGCTCTCGATTGTGCAGCTGTAGAACTTTGAGGATCTGGGGACCCATGACAAATCTTTTCAGTCTCCTGAGGGGGAAAGGTGTTGTCATGCCCTCTTCACGACTGTCTTGGTGTGTTTGGACCATGATAGTTCGTTGGTGATGTGGACACAAAGGAACTTGAATCTCTCGACCCGCTCCACTACAGCCCAGTCGATGTTAATGTGGGCCTGTTCGGCCCGCCTTTTCCTGTAGTCCACGATCAGCTCCTTTGTCTTGCGCACATTGAGGGAGAGGTTGTTGTCCTAGCACCACACTGCCAGGTCTCTGACCTCCCTATAGGCTGWCTCATCATTGTCGGTAACCAGGCCTACCACTGTTGTCATCAGCAAACTTAATGATGGTGTTAGTCGTGGGTGAACAGGGAGTACAGGAGGGGACCCCTGTAGGGCCCCAGTGTTGAGGATCAGCGTGGCAGACATGTTGCCTACCCTTACCACCTGGATCCAGTTGCAGAGGGAGGTGTTTAGTACTAGGGTCGTTAGCTTAGTGATGAGCTTTGTGGGCACTATGGTGTTGAACGCTGAGCTGTAGTCAATGAACAGCATTCTCACACAGATGTTCCTTTGGTCCAAGTGGGAAAGGGCAGTGTTGAGTGCAATAGAGATTGCATCATCTGTTGATCTGTTGGGGTGGTATGTGAATTGGAGTGGGTCTAGGGTGTCCGGGAATGCTGTTGTGAGCCATGACCAGCCTTTCAAAGCACTTCATGGCTACTGACATGAGTGCTACGGGGTGGTAATCATTTATGCAAGTTACCTTTTCTTCCTTGGGCACAGGGACTATGGTGGTGTGCTTGAAACATGTAGATATTACAGACTCGATCAGGCAGAGGTTGAAAATGTCAGTGAAGACACTTGCCAGTTGGTCCGCACATGCCCTGAGTACACTTCCTGGTAATCCGTCTGGCTCCGCTGTCTTGTTAATGTTGACCTGTTTAAAGGTCTTGCTCACATCGGCTACCGAGTGTTATCACACAGTTGTCCGGAACAGCTGGTGCCCTAATGCATGCTTCAATGTTGCTTGCCTTGAAGCGAGCATAAAAGGCATTTAGCATGTCTGGTACGCTCGCGTCACTGGGCAGCTCGTGGCTGAGTTTCCCTTTGTAGTCCGTAATAGTTTTCAGGCCCTAGCACATCCAACGAGCGTCAGAGCCGGTGTAGTTGGATTCAATCTTAATCCTGTATTGACGCTTTGCGTGTTTGATGGTTTGTCTCAGGTCCTAGTGGGATTTCTTACAGGTGTTCGGATTGAAAGAGGCAGCTCTAGCCTATAGCTCGATGCGGATGTTACCTGTAATCCATGACTTCTGGTTGGGATATGTACGTACGATCACTGTGGTGGGGACGTCGTCGAAGCACTTATTGATGAAGCCGTTGACTGAGGTGGTATACTCCTCAATGCCATTGGCTGAATCCCGGAACATATTCCAGTATGGGCAAGCAAAACTGTCCTGTAGCGTAGAATCCACATCATCTTACCACTTCTGCATTGAGTGAGTCGCTGGTGCTTCCTGCTTTAGGTTTTGCTTGTAACCAGAAATCAGGAGGATAGAATTATGGTCAGATTTGCCAAAGGGAGGGCGAGCTTCGTATGCAGATTTGTAAACCGGATTTAAGTTTGCCTGCATTAAAGTCCCCGGCCACTAGGGGCACCGCTTCTGGATGGGCAGTTTTCTTGTTTGCTTATGGCCTTCTATAGTGCGGTCTTAGTGCCKGCATCATTTTTTTGGTGGTATATAGACAGCTGCGAATAATATAGATAGTGGTCTACAGCTTATCATAAGGTGCTCTACCTCAGGCAAGCAATACCTCGAGACTTCTTTAATATTAGACATCGCGCACCAGCTGTTATTGACAAATAGACATACAGCCCCGCCCCTTGTCTTACCAGACGTAGCTTCTCTGTCCTGCCAATGCATGGAAAATCCCGCCATTGTCGTTGTTCAGCCACGACTCAGTGAAACATAAGATATTACAGTTTTTAATGTCCRGTTGGTAGGATAGTCTTGATCGTATATCATCCATTTTGTTTTCCYATGATTGCACGTTGGCCAATAGAACGGATGGTAGTGGAGGTTTACTCACTCACCTACGAATTCTCAGAAGGCACCCTGACCTCCGCCCGCTTTTTCGCTGTCTTCACGCAAATGACAGGAATTTGGGCCCGTTCGCGAGAAAGCACTATATCCTTCGCGTCAGACTCGTTAAAGAAAACATCTTCGTCCAGTTCGAGGTGAGTAATCACTGTTCTGATGTCCAGAAGTTATTTTCGGTCATAAGAGATGGTAGCAGAAACATAATGTACAAAATAAGTAAAAAAATAAGTAACAAACAATACAAAAAAACGAACAAAACAGCACATTGGTTAGGAGCCCGTAAACGCCAGCCATCCCCTCCGGCGCCATTCTAGTGGACTCTTCCTAGAGCTGGCTGCATTAAAGTGCACCGTTTCTGGATGGGCAGTTTTCTTGTTTACTTATGGCCTTCTATAGTGCGGTCTTAGTGCCAGCACACGAAGCTGAGCAATCGTGTGATAAGGGCCTTGGTCAGGGAGGTGACCATGAACCCAATGGTCACTCTGACAGAGCTCCAGAGTTCCTCTGTGGAAATGGGAGAGCTTTTAGGCCTTTTATGGTAGTGGCCAGACGGAAGACACTCCTCAGTAAAAGACACATGACAGCCCACTTGGAGTTTGCCAAAAGACACCTAAAAGACTCTCAGACCATGAGAAACAAGATTCTATGGTCTGATGAACCCAAGATTGTAATATTTTGCCTGAATGCCAAGCATCYCYTCTGGAGGAAACCAGGCACGCTCATCACCTGGCCAATACAATCCCTACAGTYGAGCGTGGTGGTGGCGGCAGCATCATGCTTTGGGGATGTTTTTCAGGTACTGGGAGACTAGTCAGGATTGAGGGAAAGATGATCGGAGCAAAGTACAGAGAGATCCTTGATGAAAACCTGCTCCAGAGCGCTCAGGACCTCAGACTGYGGCAAAGGTTCACCTTTCAACAGGACAACGACTCTAAGCACACAGCTAAGATAATGCAGGAGTGACTTCGAGACAAGTCTCTGAATGTCCTTGAGTGGCCCAGCTGGAGTCCGAACTTGAAGCCGATCAAACATCTCTGGAGAGACCTGAAAATAGCTGTGCAACCTGACAGAGTTTGAGAGGATCTGTATAGAACAATGGGATAAACTCCCCAAATACAGGTGTGCCAAGCTTGTTGCGTCATATCCAAGAAGACTCACGGCTGTAATCACTGCCAAAGGTGCTTCAACAAAGTACTGAATAAAGGGTCTGAATACTTAGGTAAATGTTGTATTTCAGTTTTTTATTTTGAATACATTTGATAATAAAAGGCTGTGCGTAATGACGTAGTCCAAATAAAAAAACAGTGCTCTCTGTTTCCATTCCATCTCTGTCGATGGTTTTGGCACAATGTCTGCAATAAATAGCAAATGTGTCTGCTCTGGTCTTGGTACTTGCACTCTAGCCAACAGTTTGCAGATCCAGTGAAGAGGGTACATCATGAGATTATGGATAACAGCAAGATCATTTGCCAATTGGCAGCCAAGCAGCGATCATCATGTCACCAGCATACAACTGAAGACCCCCAATATTTATTGGAAAGGAGCATTAAGCTCATCACCATGCACTTTCAGCACCCTGTGATGTTCATTATTACTTATTTCTTATGTAGCCTAAAACTCYACATGCTTTTCCAAGTCGTAGTGGGGGGACCCCACAACATTGCTAACGGTGACTGCGGCAAGTTTACGGCGACATTTGTTTCTATCACCAAATGCGCAAGAAAACATTTCCACTGCCATTTGTTGCATGATCTATTTCACCAAACAAAAAAATATCCACACCTGTCTAGCGTATTTGATTCTGTCGACATTTAGAGTTTACTCAGGTATTTAACTCTCATAAAAATATTTGGATCGAAACATGGTTATTGTTGATGCATCTTATTTGTGCAGGCTGAACCGTGCCAGCCAGACATATTTCTTCCCCATCCATCTGACTGACCAGCTCCTACCCAGTGCAGTGTTCTACGCCACGGTTGGACCACTCATCTTCTACCTCGCTATCCAGAGACTCATCATAAGGCCCTACGTGCGTGCCCAGCAGGAACAGTAAGATTGCCCACTTATCTACAGTTAATGTTAGTCTGTGTCACTCTGACTATTTCAATTGCTCAAAATGCGTACTTACTACTTTCTGTCAACCTACCTAAAACACATAATGGGAAAGTGTGTGATGGCCTTACAGCATCCTAGCTTGGCTTTACTAATAGAAGTAGTAGTAAACAAATTGTGTGCAATGAAATCTTGTAAAGCTCTCCTAATTATTCCATTATTTCTCTCCACTGTATAGGGACCTGGAGAAGCACCGGGAGAGTTCAGCTTCAGACATTGCTAGGAAAAAGCAAGAGGCAGAATCTGCTGTGAGTGCACGATGTCTCCTTATAGACATACAGAAACAATTTCTCCTCCGACATACATAATGTATATTGGTGTCAAGCAAATACATTTTACACATGATTAAAACACTAGGACTGGATGCTCTATTGGTCTCCTTTTTTGTGTGAATTTTAGCAACTTGATCTGACATCTCTCTTATCTGCTGAAGGTTTTGCTAATGCAGGAGTCTGTGCGCAGGATCATTGAAACTGAGGAATCTAAAATGGGTAAATGGGCTTCTGTCAGCACCAGAATGATCAGTATAAGAACACATTATAGAAGCTATAAAATGAGTTCAGTGACTCAACATGCTGACAGGATAATGTTTCCTGGATCAGGTCTCATCATCCTCAACGCTTGGTATGGCAAGTTTGTGACCGACAACAGTCGGAGGCATGAGCGGGCAAAGGTCATTGATGTGTCTGTTCCACTGCAATGCCTGGTGAAGGACTCCAAGCTCATACTCACCGAGGCTACAAAGGTATACAGCTAAAGTTACTGGACTAACTCTATCATAGCTCAGTTGCCCTGAATGTCTGAATACAAAAATTCCCTCTTTTTTTTCTTTTTTTTTTGCATGACTGAATGCAAAATGTCAGTTGAGTAATTTGTCGATTAACATTTTTCAGATTATGATACTGATCATGGTACTGCTAATGCWACTGCAATTGTGTGATTACAGAAACTCACCTTGAAACTATAAACCGCCTTAGGCYTAGAAAGTAGTYTTGACAGGTCTGTGATGATGACTGATGTTATTGTGGTGTTCTCCCAGACTGGATTACCTGGGTTCTATGACCCCTGTGTGGGGGAGGAGAAGAGCCTGAAAGTCCTGTATCAGTTCCGGGGGGTGATGCATCAAGTTCTCTCCCCTGATGGGGAAGCACTCAGGATACCAAAACAATGTAGGTAGCCTTATCAATGTGTCTGCTAAACTAAATCAGTTACATTTCTTACAATAGTGTATTTGTATTCAAGATTTTCAATTGAATGTGTTTCATAGATTTGTTGGTTTTGTCATTTCTTTTTTCTCATGTAGCTCACAGGATTGATGCTGACACATAGGAGCCTCTTTTCTGGACCAAATGGGACATGACACAATGTTAAACTTTGACAATGGATGGACAGACTCGTATTGTAGAGACACGGAGTTACTCGTTGTGCCCTAAAAAGTCATGCATATCCACCTTCATGTTGTTCATCTAATTATGCCGATGAGACATGTCAGAAATGTACTCAGCAGGGGTTGCCCTTTTGAATGAAATTCAGTCTAAAGTCTAAATTCACTCTAAAAATAGGATGGTCATAATCTCGCTTTCCTCAGCCTACAGTAGTCTATGAATCTTTAAAGTACTCCCCTTTCAGGTATGGCTTGTAATGTCTGACTCAGTACTGTACTAACACTGCAGTGCCTATGTGACCCTATTGAAGGTATGAATGCATCTCTGTATATGCCATATTATTAAAGTCAATATTTTTCAAGCTGAAATAACTCATTTGGGAAATTGAGCTTGAAACAATATTTAGTCACAATATTTAGTTTATTTTTTAACTTTTTTTTTATTAAACAAACTAATGGGCTTTCTGAAATGTAAATAATGATACAAGAGTATAAGGATTATTGGCCTGCACATTTGTACAAAATTATCAAATATTTGTCAAAAGATAAACCCAAAGATGATTGGAAGTGTGCCCCACCTGTATGGTTTGCACTGTCAGGAGATCAATTGATAAGCCTATGACATGCCTGACCGGTTAGTGCCTAGTGCCTGACCGGTTAGTGAATAGTACAGGGCTGACTATCTCCCTTCTCATGCAGTATAAAATCACACTCTGATACCATGACATACTGGACTTAGAAGTACAGAAAATAACAGACCAGGTGTAGGCCTATATTCAGTTATGTAATTTGAGTGGTTTACTGTTGACATTTTAGATCTAATTCACTGTAGTCAAGTTTTAGGGTAACTTGACAGATGGGAATATTAGAAAAAGTACACTACCAGTCAAAAGTTTCAGAACACCTATTCATTCCTTGTTCTTTCTTTATTTTTACTATTTTCTACATTGGAGAATAATAGTGAAGCTCTCAAAACTATGAAATAAACATATGGAATCATGTAGTAAACAAAAGTGTTAAACAAATCAAAATGTATTTTGTATTTGTTATTATTCAAATAGCCATCCTTTGCCTTGACAGATATGCAAAAACAAAAAAAATCTCAACCAGCTTCACCTGGAATGCTATTCCAACATTCTTGAAGGAGATCCCACATACGCTGAGCACTTGTTGGCTGCTTTTCCTTCACTCTGCYGTCCGACACATCCCAAACCATCTCAATTTGGTTGAGGTCGGGGGATGGTCGAGGCCAGGTGATCTGATCCAGCACTCCACRCACTCCTTGGTAAAATAGCCCTTACACAGAATGGAGGTGCTTCTACACCTGCATTGCTTGCTGTTTGGGGTTTTAGGCTGGGTTTGTGTACAGCACTTTGTGACATCAGCTGATGTAAGGGCTTTATGAATAAATTTGATTGATTGTCCTGTTGAAAAACAAATTATAGTCCGGCAAAGCAGATGGGATGGCGTATCGCTGCAGAATTCTGTGGTTGCCATGCTGGTTAAGTGTGCCTTGAATTCTAAGTAAATCACAGTGTCAGCAGCAAAGCACCATAACACCACCTCCTCCATGCTTTATGGTGGGAACCACACATGCGGAGATCTTCCGTTCACCTACTCTCTGTCTCACAAAGACACGGCGGTTGGAACCAAAAATATCAAATTTGGACTCCAGACCAAAGGACAGATTTCCACCGATCTAATGTCCATTGCTCATGTTTCTTGGCCCAAGCAAGTCTCTTCTTATTATTGGTGTCCTTTAGTAATGGTTTCTTTGCAGTAATCGACCATGAAGGCCTGATTCACACTGTCTCCTCTGAACAGTTGATGTTGAGATGTATTTTGGCTGCAATTTCTGAGGCTGGTAACTCCTCTGCGCAGAGGTAACTCTGGGTCTTCCTTTCCTGTGGCGGTCCTCACAAGAGCCAGTTTCATCATAACTCTTGATGGTTTTTGCGACTGCAAGTTCTTGAAATTCTCCATATTGACTGACCTGCATGTCTTAAAGTAATGAGGCACTGTCATTTCTGTTTGCTTATTTGAGATGGACTTGATCTTTTACCAACTAGGGCTATCTCATCTGTATACCAACCCTACCTTGTCACAACACAACTGATTGCCTCAAACGCATTAAGGAAAGAAATTCCACAAATGAACTTATATTAAGGCACACCTGTTAATGAAAATGCACTCCAGGTGACTACCTCATGAAGCTGGTTGAGAGAATGCCAAGTGTGCAAAGCTGTCATCAAAGCGTGGCTATTTGAAGAATCTGAAATCTAAACTATATTTTCATTTAACACTTTTTTTGGTTACTATATAATTTCATGTGTTATTTCATAGTTTATGTCTTCACTATTATTCTACAATGTAGAAAAGAGTAAAAGTGAAGAAAAACCCTTGAATGAGTATGTGTTCTAAAACTTTTCACCGGTAGTGTATGTGTTTATGAAATGCCATTTATACAGTTAAAGTCGGAAGTTTACATACACTTAGGTTGGAATCATTAAAACTAGTTTTTCAACCATTCCACACATTTCTTGTTAACAAACTATAGTTTTGGCAAGTCGTTTAGGACATCTACTTTGTGCGTGACAAGTCATTTTTCCAACAACTGTTTACAGACAGATTATTTTACTTATAACTCACTGTGTCACAATTCCAGTGGGTCAGAAGTTGACTGCCTTTAAACAGTTTGGAAAATTCTAGAAAATTACGTCATGGCTTTAGAAGCTTCTGATAGGCTAATTGACAACATTTGAATCAATTGGAGGTGTACCTGTGGATGTATTTCAAGGCCTACCTTCAAACTGTGACGCTTTGCTTGACATCATGGGAAAATGAAAAGAAATCAGCCAASACCTCAGAAAAAAATTGTAGACCACAAGTCTGGTTCATTCTTGGGAGCAATTTCCAAACGCCTGAAGGTACCATGTTCATCTGTACAAACAATAGTACGCAAATGTAAACACCATGGGGCCACGCAGCCATCATACCGCTCAGGAAGGAGACACGTTCTGTCTACTAGAGATGAACGTACTTTGGTGCGAAAAGTGCAAATCAATCCGAGAACAGCAGCAAAGGACCTTGTGAAGATGCTGGTGGAAATGGGTACCAAAGTATTTATATCCACAGTCAAACCAGTCCTATATCGACAACTTGAAAGGCCGCTCAGCAAAGARGAAGCCGCTGCTCCAAAACCGCCATAAAAAAAGCCAGGCTATGGTTTGCAACTGCACATGGGGACAAAGATTGTACTTTTTGGAGAAATGTCCTCTGGGCCTGTAGTGCACAAAAGTAGAATTAAGACATCCGGGATAAATGGCTCAGCTGAGCTCAATGAAGCCAAAACATGTGCGCCAGGCTTAATTGGTTGCACAAAGACCAAGCCAGGATGAGCAGACACGGATTCATTAAGCCAGGTGAAACCAATCCTGGATAGGTGCGCTCACGGCTCACTCAAATAGACCCGCCACAGATCACAGATTAACTGATTTACCATGGCAACTAGAGCCGCGTAATTTTCCCCGTCGGAAGCACAAATCCTCATGGAGGCATACGAGGAGGTAAAGAATATAATTAAGAAGAAAGGCACACCGCCACAGTGATAAAGCAAAGAGAAAAAGCGTGGCAAAGTATTGCAGACCGCCTGAATGCGTAAGTAGTGCACAATTACACACTCACCGCTCCGCTGAAACATCACAATTACAATTCAAATATTAATTCACATCTCCAAAAATGCAGTTGTACTGTAATTATGAAACGGTTAAATTTTTAATTGAAATGCACTGCAGATATGAGTGAAATTGTGTAAAGTAACTCCATCACACTGTATAAAGCTATGATAAATTTTTTGATATTTTTACTGAAAACAAGACAAAAATACCAAGTAATTTTTGCAGTGTGGACTCCATTAAATGTGTGTGTGTGTGTGTGTGTGTGTGTGTGTGTAGATTAAACATGAACGGGCCAAAACGGACATGGCAGCAGGTCAAAATCAAATACAAGAAATTCTGCAGAATGGTATGGTCCCTGACTAATATTAACAAGCACAAGCATATATTGTACCCAGAAGGTGCCTGCTCACACATTGTCTGTACTGTTTTAGCATTGAAAGAAATACCCACAGACAAGGCACGGGTGGTGGGTCACCAAAGGTGACCTTACCCCAGCAGAGGACATGGCCTTGGAGCTAAATAAAGGCAGGCCCGTCTTAGAGGGGATCCCTGGGGGGAAAGAGACGAGCATAGGTTCCTCCCAAGATGCCACCCGCTTCATTCAAGGTATGTCCTTCCATCTCTACATGGGATACAACCACATTCATATTGAATCAATTTGGACTGTCTGACTTTGGTTTACCTATTGCCTTGCAGTGCTGGCAGCACTGTGTTCCTGTTAGAGCCACCAGCACAAGCACCAGACGATGCTGATCCAGTGAGTACTCCATCAAAGGCATACTGTAGGCCTGGCATGTCTTGTCTACTAGCTTCAATATGAATCCGATTAATGTGATAGGGTGAAGGCCCCAGTGCAGCAGCAACAGCACATGATGGAGACGATGATGAGGAGGAGACCATCTCTCTGGATTCCAGAAGGCATGAGGTATCATGTTAAGACTGTGAAAGTACTATTTACTCTACAATGGTGAGGAGTCCTCATCAAAATCAAAAAATCTAATTCTTTTACAGGACCCAGATGCTATACAGTGGGAAAACCAGCCTGGCAACATAGTGCGTATTAATAAAAGGACACCACATCCTGCCAAATTCCAGCTGCGCTAATTGTATGTGTTCACAGAGCTCACAAGCTATCAGAAAGTTGTATGGCAACCACCTCCGGCGCCAAATAGAACTGGCAGACATAGACATTCAGTACAAGAGAAAAGATGGAAAATCTTGCACTGGAGTCCGAAAAAAAAGAGGACAATTAGGAAACTGGACCTTGAAATAAAAAAACTTGAGAGGGAGGTGAGATATGCCTTCAATGTACACTGTATGCTAACTGTAACACAATGTATTAATCATTATTTTTCTTTCCTCCCCAGCTCCAAGAAGATGACACAGCTCAAAATAAAAATTAGGTATATTCTCGTAAAGTCAAGTGAGCCATGACATATGAGCTCTTATTGTGAGCACACAGGACGGTGGCATCTTTCTAAGGTTTTTTTTATTTTCCCAGCAATCAGTACAACCAAGTCATCGTTATAAGGCATCGCCCTCTTTTGCCCACCCCCCAGCACCAGGTGTGGCCACTAGCCTATATGAAGGCCCAAAATTGTGTGTTCCTTTCTGCTCTGACAATGGCATGCCCATTCGTGCGAGATGTGGTGGATGAGAAGCACTTGTGCTGAGGAGAGCCTTCAGGCGAGAAAAGGGTCTTCAGGGACCGGTTGGACCCACTGGCCTTCCCTGTGACCATCTATATGAAAGATACAGGTTTTCTGCAGATGGCATCAGATATCTATGCAGACTACTGGTCCAGGATAAGCACCGCACTGCACGGAGCCATGCACTGCACGGAGCCATGCACTGAGTGTGGAGCAAATGGTTTGTGTGGCCTTGCGCCTTTTTTGCTAGTGGAGCCTTCCTGTACTCAGTGGGGATGCAAACAGCTGAACAAGGCCACATTTGCCGCACAATAAGGAGTGTGTGTCTGTATCAAAGCATTAGCAGATGTCTTCATCTCCTTCCCTGGCCACAGAAGACTCTGTGACATCAAAGAGGAGTTCTATAGGATTGCAGGTAAGAGGATCTACAAATTACAGGACAACTGTTAACACATAGTAGAATACTCATTACTTTGTGTGACAGTTTCCCCAATGTCATTGGTGCAGTGGACTGCACACACATAAGGAAAAAAGCCCCCTCAGGTGCCCATGAGGCCGATTTTGTGAATAGGAAATCCTTTCACAGCATTAATGTTCAGGTGAACATAACTTTTTGATATTGTCCATTGACGAACACTCTGCATTGCCAGTGATGTGCATTGATTGGTGTAATATTCCTCATCTTATGATTTCAGATGGTCTGCAATGCGTGACTGTGTGATCAGCAATGTTGTGGCAAAATGGCCTGGCTCAGTCCATGACTCCAGAATCTTTCGGGCCTCTGAAATCTATCAGTGCCTATCACAAGGTAAGCCACACAACCCCTATTTATAACCATCCTGGCTGTGTCAAGAATATCACTGTGTTTATGAGGTAGTAATGATGAGATTTTGTGTTGACAGGTGAATTCTCTGGTGTGTTGCTGGGAGACAGGGGGTATGGCTGCCAGCCTTTTCTCCTGACACCTTTCACAGACCCCAGGAAGCACAGCAGGCTAAAACATGCCCATGCCAGGACCAGGGCAGAGTTGAAATGACCTTTGGCCTCCTGAAGGCACGCTTTCACTGCCTTCAAATTAAGGGTCAGCCCTGTTAGGGCATGTGATATTACTGTGGCTTGTGCTGTCCTCCACAATGTGGCCTGCCTGAGGAAGGAGAGGCCCCAGAGTGCCACCAGCCTGGACTGGGACAATCCGGCAATCTTCCCTTGAGACGACAGTGGTCGGCTGCTGAGGGACCAATATGTGTGAATTATTTTAGTTAGTATGTGTGCTTTCAATTTGGTTAATATGTCCTGCGGTGGCAGAGGAATTTGGGTTTTTTTGGGTTCGTTTTTTGACGAATTTGGCCTCTTATGATGTTTGTGCGGTATACTGTGTGTTATACAGCTGCAGGGAGGCTACTCGCATCCATCATCTTGCTGTTCAGTTGATGTGTATGGATTTGTCCTGCATTTATTTTAGTGTGCAGACATCCAGGTGTGTTATATACAGACCTTTGAATGTGTATGTATCATTTTGTATAATATGCTTGGATTCTGTGCTTTCCATCTTGTAGAGTCACATGTGACTTCAGTTTCGAAAGGAGCTGATGGTTTACCTGCTTTGTTTTGTCCTTATTCAATAAAGGAACAAATGTTACACATTGTTTTTTATTTCATATGGAATGTGTATTTGTTTATATGACAGAGTACTAGGGCCACACGAAGAAAAAGGATAAAGTCATAAATTTATGAGGCTGGTTCTTTCTGCAGAAAAGCTACATATTGTTTTTACAGTTTTGATACTTAGACAATGTATACTTAATATTCTGGCACATCAGCATGTCTTTGTTTATGAAACCATACTGAAGTACAATTTCACGAAATGCCCCAATCTGTCATTTTAACAACTGTCCTCCTTTAAAACAACTGGTTACAATATTATGACTTGTGTTTTTTTCCCCTCTGTGGCCCTAATATTCTATCATTTTATATATAGCCTTATAGTCTATGGGAAACTGTAAATTATTAATGATAGCAACATCATCTAAAAATCATTTTTTATCCAAAATCATTGAAATTAATGATCACAAACGTTTAAATAATAACAGTGGTCTAGTTATATGTGATAACAATGTATAAGTGAGCAGTGAAATAACTATTGGTTTCCATTTGTGGTGACTGCTGACTGACATTAGGGATGAGATTAAATAGATCCTGGAATTAGCCTGGTCTGGAGCAGGCTAGCTCCACAGAATAAAATCTCCATGGTAATTTTACCATAAACATATCCTCCTGCCCCCTATCCATCTTTAGTGCAACCGGATTCGGATCAATTGAGCCAGGATCACCAAGATATCCTGGCTTAATCCCTATCCTAGTTGTTGCAACAGGCCCCTGGTCTGATGAAACAAAATAGAACTATTTGGCCATAATGACCATCGTTATGTTGGAGGAAAAAGGGGGAGGCTAGCCGAAAGAACACCATCCTAACCGTGAAGCACTAGGGGTTGCAGCCTCATGTTGTGGGGGGTGCTTTGCTTCAGGAGGACTGGTGCACTTCACAAAATAGATGGCATCATGAGGAGGACAATTATGTGGATATATTGAAGTAACATCTCAAGATATCAGTCAGAAGTTAATGCTTTGTCACAAATGGGTCTTCCAAATGGACAATGACCCAAGCATACTTCAAAGTTGTGGCAAAATGGCTTAAGGACAACAAAGTCAAGCTATTGGTTTGGCCTTCACAAAGCCCTGACCTCAATCTATAGAAAATTTGTGGGGCAGACCTGAAAAAGCGTGTGCGAGCAAGGAGGCCTACAAACCTGACTGTTACACCAGCTCTGTCAGGAGGAATGGGCCAAAATTCACCCAACTTATTGTGGAAGCTTGTGGAAGGCTACCCAACATATTTGACCCAAGTGTTACGCCACGCCTCTGAAGAGGGAACGCAACACCCGCTACAACTCAATCCCCGTGAAGTGAAATAGGTATGGGACTGTAGGTGTGAAAAGGATGACAAAAAGGCAGAATTGACCGTTTACGAGGATTTTATTCCTTTACACGGTAATATGGGGAAAAGGGGCTGGACGGAACCAAAGCAAAGAAAGTCAATATCAAAGCTCCCCTCCTATCTAACCACTACTACACTAACTTAGCACCACTTGGTGCGCTAACCAAAATACAGGGGGTGGTCCGCCCAGGTCTTACCTAGTGTGCCTAGACAATGAATGTACTACGGGTATATGTATGCCCGCGGGCCTCTTGCCTAAGCACTCCCTAGGTGCCTTCCCCTTTCCCCCTGGGAACAAATGAAACAGAATATCAAACAAACTTAGAACCAAAGGACATCAAATAAGCTCTAGCTGAGCAACAATCTCACACGGAAACTACCAATGCTCCCAGCACAAACTAACACAGTACATACCAACGCTTTCTGATAACCAACCAACACTATATCACAATCAAATTCTCCAGCAATGATCTCAGCCTGCCTATGATCTCTCTCTCTCCAATCAGCTATTGAACAACAGAACACTGGCTTTTATAGCTTCAGGTGGCAATGGTAATTAGAGACAGCTGTATCTTGATGAGGGGCGGGTCAGGTCTCCAATTATCAATTGGGGCCGACCAATCAGCTGCCTAGGGAGAACTTCAGGAAGCCATCTCCTGAAACACACACACTCAAATACAAACTACAACACAGAAACTGGGGAACGTAACACCAAGTTAAACAATTTAAAGGCAATGCTTCCAAATACTAATTGAATGTATGTAAATTTCTGACCCACTGGGAATGTGATGAAAGAAATAAAAGCTGAAATAAATCATTCTCTCTAGTATTATTCTGACATTTCACATTCTTAAAATAAAGTGGTTATCCTAACTGACCTACGACAGGGAATTTGTACTAGGATTTAATGTCAGGAATTGTGAGAAACMGAGTTTTAAATGTATTTGGCTAAGATGTATGTAAACTTCTGACTTCAATTGTATATACAGTCATGGCCAAAAGTTTTGAGAATAACAKAAATATTAATTTTCACAAAGTGTGCTGCCTCAGTTTGTATGATGTCAATTTGCATATACTCCATAATGTTATGAAGAGTGATCAGATGAATTGCAATTAATTGCAAAGTCCCTCTTTGCCATGCAAATGAACTGAATCCCCAAAAAACATTTCCACTGCATTTTGGCCCTYCCACAAAAGGACCAGKTGACATGTCAGTGATTCTCTTGTTTACACAGGTGTGAGTGTTCACAAGGACAAGGCTGGAGATCACTCTGTCATGCTGATTGAGTTCGAATAACAGACTGGAAGCTTCAAAAGGAGGGTGGTGCTTGGAATCATTGTTCTTCCTCTGTCAACCATGGTTACCTGCAAGGAAACACGTGCCGTCATCATTGCTTTGCACAAAAAGGGCTTCACAGGCAAGGATATTGCTGCCAGTAAGATTGCACCTAAATCAACCATTTACCGGATCATCAAGAACTTCAAGGAGAGCGGTTCAATTGTTGTGAAGGCTTCAGGGCGCCCAAGYAAGTTCAGCAAGCGCCAGGACCGTCTCCTAAAGTTGATTCAGCTGCAAGATCGGGGCACCACCAGTACAGAGCTTGCTCAGGAATGGCAGCAGGCAGGTGTGAGTGCATCTGCATGCACAGTGAGGCGAAGACTTTTGGAGGATGGCCTGGTGTCAAGAAGGGCAGCAAAAAAAAGCCACTTCTCTCCAGGAAAAACATCAGGGACAGACTGATATTCTGCAAAAGGTACAGGGATTGGACTGCTGAGGACTGAGGTAAAATAATTTCCCCTGATGAATCCCCTTTCCAATTGTTTGGGGCAACTGGAAAAAAGCTTGTCCGGAGAAGACCAGGTGAGCGCTACCATCAGTCCTGTGTCATGCCAACAGTAAAGTATCCTGAGACCATTCATGTGTGGMGTTGCTTCTCAGCCAAGGGAGTGGGCTCACTCACAATTTTGCCTAAGAACACAGTCATGAATAAAGAATGGTACCAACACATCCTACGAGAGCAACTTCTCCCAACCATCCAGGAACAGTTTGGTGAGGAACAATGCCTTTTCCAGCATGATGGAGCACCTTGCCACAAGGCAAAAGTGATAACTAAGTGGCTCGGGGAACAAAACATWGATATTTTGGGTCCAATGCCAGGAAACTCCCCAGACCTTAATCCAATTGAGAACTTGGAGAACAATTGAGAACAAATTCTGACAAACTCCAAGCATTGATTATGCAAGAATGGGCTGCCATCAGTCAGGATGTGGCCCAGAAGTTAATTGACAGCATGCCTGGGCGGATTGCAGAGGTCTTGAAAAAGAAGGGTCAACTCTGCAAATATTGACTCTGCATCAACTTCATGTAATTGTCAATAAAAGCCTTTGACACTTATGAAATGCTTGTAATTATACTTCAGTATTCCATAGTAACATCTGACAAAAATATCTAAAGACACTGAAGCAGCACACTTTGTGGAAATTAATATTTGTGTCACTCTCAAAACTTTTGGCCACAACTGTAGAGTACCAGTCAAGTTGGACACACGTACTCATTCCAGGATTTTTTCTATATTTTTACTATTTTCTACATTGTATAATAATAGTTTAGACATGATAACTATGAAATACCACTGCTTTGCACACTCTTGGCATTCTCTCAACCAGCTTCATGAGGTAGTCACCTGGAATGCATTTTTATTAACAGGTGTGCCTCAATTTGTGGAATTTATTTCCTAATGCGTTTGCGCCAATCAGTTGTGTTGTGACAAGGTAGGGGTGGTATACAGAAGATAGCCCTATTTGGTAAAAGACCAAGTCCATATTATGGCAAGAACAGCTCAAATAAGAAAACAGAATTGACAGTCCCTCATTACCTTAAGACATGCAGGTCAGTCAATCCGGAAAATTAAGAACTTTTAACATTTCTTCAAATGCAGTTGCAAAAACCATCAAGCACTATGATGAAACTGGCTCTCGTGAGGACCGCCACAGGAAAGGAAGACCCAGTTGTTACCTCTGCTGCAGAGGATAAGTTCATTAGAGTCACCAGCCTCAGAAATTGCAGCCCAAATAAATGCTTCACAGAGTTCAAGTAACAGACACATCTCAACATCAACTGTTCAGAGGAGACAGTGTGAATCAGGCCTTCATGCTCGATTACTGCAAAGAAACCATTACTAAAGGACACCAATAATAAGAAGAGACTTGCTTGGGCCAAGAAACACGAGCAATGGACATTAGACCGGTGGAAATCTGTCCTTTGGTCTGATGAGTCCAAATTTGAGATTTTTGGTTCCAACCGCCGTGTCTTTGTGAGACGGAGAGTAGGTGAACGGAAGATCTCTGCATGTGTGGTTCCCACCATGAAGCATGGAGGAGGAGGTGTGATGGTGTTTTGCTGGTGACACTGTCTGATTTATTTAGAATTCAAGGCACACTTAACCAGCATGGCTACCACAGCATTCTGCAGCAATACGCCATCTCATCTGGTCATCGTTTTTCAACAGGACAGTGACCCAGCACACCTTCAGGCTGTGTAAGGGCTATTTGACCAAGAAGAAGAGTGATGGAGTGCTGCATCAGATGACCTGGCCTTCACAATCACCTGACCTCAACCCAATTGAGATGGTTTGGGATGAGTTGGACCGCAGAGTGAAGGAAAAGCAGCCAACAAGTTCTCAGCAAATGTGGGAACTCCTTCAAGACTGCTGGAAAAGCATTCCAGTTTAAGCTGATTGAGAGAATGCCAAGAGTGTGCAAAGCTGTCATCAAAGCAAAGGGTGGCTACTTTGAAGAATCTAAAATATATTTTGATTTGTTTAACACTTTTTTGGTTATTACATGATTACATATGTTATTTCATCGTTTTAATGTCTTCACTATTATTCTACAATGTAGAAAATGGTAAAGTAAAGAAAAAGCCTTGAATGAGTAGGTGTCCAAACTTTTGACTAGTACTGTGTGTGTCACGCCCTGACCTTAGAGATCCTTTTCATTCTCTATTTGGTTAGGTCAGAGTGTGACTAGGGTGGGCAATCTATGTTTTCTATTTCTTTGTTGGCCTGGTATGTTCCCAATCAGAGGCTGTTGTCTCTGATTGGGGATCATATTTAGGCAGCCTTTTCCCACCTGTTGTTTGTGGGATCTTGTTTTTGTGTAGCTGCCTGTGAGCAGCACAGAACGTCAAGTTTTGTTTTCMTCTGTATTGTTTTTGRTGAGTTTCATATTTATTAAACATGTGGAWCTCTAAGTATGCTGTGCCTTGGTCCATTCATTCAGACGAGTGTGACAGTGTGTGTATATCTTTGAAAAAAATCAGGTCAGGTTTAAAATGCCTGCATGCGCCAAACTTGTTGACATCTCAATGAAATGTTTTAAAACTTTATTTTTGTGTCTTGGAATCATTGATAAATGTTAATTCAGGGATGAAAAGTTAGTCCAGAAAGGTCCCTGTAAACTCTTGGAATAGTATACCATATCAAAATAATGAAAGCTTTCCATATTAAATATTTTACACTCATTGGCCAAGATGAGATTTGAAGATAATTTGTTAATATATCTTCAAAACAATGTTTTCAGAAGAGGATCAACAAATGCAAAATAGCTTTCCAATAAAACCAAAGTCAATGTGTCAGCTGATATTCACAGCTCTGCTCTGTACACTGGGCCGTATAGATTCTTAGCATCAGCACTGGCCAAATTCCACCAGCAGCGTAGACTCGACAACTCAGCCCATGCTGCCTTCAATTCAAGCCTCCTCTTGTTGATCAGCTGGCTCTTCATTTGTAACCTTTTGATGAGCTATTTGTTGACATCCAAGGATTTGAATAGGCAGGCCTTCGCTGCACGTGGGTCGTACAGGGAGTAACTCTTATCGAAGATGGTAAACTGCTAAATAAAAAGGCACAAGAAAATCAGTTATCTGATCGATATAGTAATTTCGATTAAATATTTAGATTTAATGTGATCATGCAAAGATGGCTTAGCCTCAAACCATACAGAATTTGATGTTGCACAAGACAATCTCACGTAAAACCACAGCAGGTTTTTCCGGTTGCACAAGRTGCTGAAACAATCCAGACTGAAATGAGCGAGCAGAATARCATGTGTTTCTTTGGATAAAAGTCATCTCAGCATATGTTGTCCAGCCATTGTGTAAATACAGACGGTTTGCTGAAAGGAAATCTGTAGAAATTACAGAGGTATGGTATAGTGAAATCAATTAAGATTATACCCAGAAGTGAGACATCCCACTCCCTCATTTTTTCTGGAGTCAATGAACTAAGCAGACCAGATTCAACTGCTATCACATTGGTGCTTCATATACACCACATGACCAAAAGTTTGTAGACACCTGCTGGTCAAACATCTCAAACTAGACAGAGCCATTAGGCAGAGTTCCAGTGTCTGTGTTCTTTTGCCCATCTTCATTTKTTTTTATTGGCCAGTCTGAGATATGGCTTTTTCTTTGCAACTCTGCATAGAAGGCCAGCATCCCGTAGTCGCCTCTTCACTGGTGACGTTGAGACTGGTGGGTACAATTTAATGAAGCTGCCAGTTGAGGACTTGTGAGGCATCTGTTTCTCAAACTAGACACTAATGTACTTGTCCTCTAGCTCAGTTGTGCACCGGGGCCTCCCACTCTTTCTATTCTGGTTAGAGACAGTTTGCGCTGTTTGTGAAGGGAGTAGTACACAGCGTTGTACGAGAATTTCAGTTTCTTGGCAAATTCTCGCATGGAATAGCCATCATTTTTCAACCTGTTACATTAGATGGTAGGGTATTMGTTTATTTATTTATTTAATCAAAGTATAAGGGAGTTGTACCCCAGTCTAGTAGGTAGCGGTAATGTAACATTTATTGGATGCCAATCGCCATTAAACCTCATTGAAGAAGAAGAATGCTGGTGACAAAACTATTTATTTTTATTAACAACAAATCAATACAAAAAGTACATGGGGAACAAGTGTATATATAAAGAATATACAAAGGACATTTGGGCTAGGGGGTATATTATCACATTACACAAGGACCTTAAGGGACATACACACAATTCTAACAGGTTTTTTTGTTGGTAGAGTATTTACTTGTCTTAAAATATAGTTCAATTTCTTTTTGCAAGGTAATAAAATGTGGTGTTTTGTTTGTAAATTGACATTTGTGAATATGAAATTTGGCCAAAAGAATTTTWAAAATCATTCTAAACGGAATCTATAGTCCCTGTGACGTGTCTGGGCATTCCAAACACATAACAGACACACCCTCTCCCCTCAGCCCTCAAATTAAGTGGACACTTCTGATGACGTATCATGACGTCTGACGAGTTTTCACTTGCAGGGCGAGGGAGGAAGGAAGGAATCCATTAGCCTGTTGAATAATGATGYGACATTATTTGCCCCTGTATTTGCTAAGAGGTTGAAACAAGGCTTGCATCATATAATTGATGAAGAACAATCTGGTTTTATGCATGTTGACACATTAGTAATAACATCAGGTTGATCTTAGATATGATTGACTATAATGACCTCATCCTTGATGATAGTTTTCTTATGTTTGTTGATTTTTATAAAGCTTTTGACACTGTAGAACATGGGTTTATGTTCAAAGCAATACGTTTTTTGGGGTTTGTTGACTTTTTTTTAAAGCAGTCCAAACTTTTATATATACAACTCTGTAAAATTAGCTCACGGGACATCCCAAAGATTTAATATTGGGCGTGGCATTAAGCAGGGCTGCCCAATTAGTCAATTTTTATTTTTTATTGGTTACTCAAATTATGGCTCTTCATATCAAGAAAGGAATTTAAGGTGTTTCACCACTTGGCAAAGAATATAAACTATGTCAACTGGCTGATGATACCATATTTTTGAGAGACAGGAATGAGGTTTCTAAAGCAGTTTCCTGTATTGAAGACTTTTCCTTAGTTTCAGGTTTGAAAATGAATATCAATAAGTCAGTCTTATTTCCACTCAAGGATTGTGTTACAGGAGAGTATATGGTATCCCAATTAAAGATAAGGTTACTTAATCTTGGAATTGTTATATGCAAGGATGAAAAACAAAGGAGTGAATTGAACTTTAACCCCATTATTGAGAAAACAAAGAAGAAATTGAACCTCTGGTTGTTGAGAGATATTTTGTTATATGGTCGGGTTTTATTGTCCAAAGCTGAAGGGTTATCCAGATCGGTTTATGTTTTATTATCACTTGAATTATCCCCTAAAATTGTAAAGGACTTAGATAAGATTCTTTATAATTTTATTTGGAGGAACAAGTCTCACTATCTCCGGAAATATATTCTCACTAATACCCAAGAACAAGGAGGTCTTGAGGTTTTAGACTTCAATACTCTAAATAATACTTTTAAAATAAATTGGATTCTGAAGTACATTAAGAACCAGAACAGTATTTGGAATGTCTTCCCTAAGTATTTATTTGACTCTGTTGGTGGTTTAGAATTTTTGCTTCAATGTAATTTTGATGTTGACAAAATCCCAGTAAAATTGGCCAAATTCCATAATCAGGCAATTTTAGCTTAGATGTTAGCGTATAAACAATTTTTCCCCTCATAGATACTTTCTATGGAACAACAAAGATATACAATTTAAAAATAAGTCTCTTTTTTTTGTAACTGMTTTGAGAATAAAATGATTTAGGTTTGTCAGTTACTGAATGAYGATGGATATCTCCTCTCATATGGGGAATTTCTTGATAAGTTTAAAATTCCAATAACCCCAAAAGAATATGCAATTGTTTTTGATGCGATTCCAAGGGGGGTCGTAATCTCTTTTAAATTCCTCTGTGGTTGATGTTAGTAACATAGATTTACATGAATATATATTCATTGCCAATATTAACATCAAAGATAAATGTAGTAATAAACAGATTAGGAATATTGTTTGTGATACTACAATTCCCTRAGCAAGATTATTTTTYTCAAATATCTATGGTAATATACAATGGGGGAAAGCATGGAAAATTGCTAACAAATTGTATCAGTAACAAGGTAAAGGAAGTTTCATTTAAAATGTTACATAGAATGTATCTTGTGAAACCCGTTTTGGAAAGATTCAAGCTGAATATTGACTATAAATGTGATTTCTGTGGAATGGAGGAGACTKATTTTGCATTTGTTTTTTGCCTGTATTTATAGTAGATTTCTTGGGATTGACATACAGAATTCTGTTACAAAAAGAAATAAGACCGGTTGTACAATTTAATGGTCTTGATATAATGATTTATTTCAGAAATTCTGACATTAATTAAATATACAAAATCTTTATCAAAGTGCTAATAATATTAGGTAAATTTCATATTCACAAAAGCAAATGGTCTAATTCAAAACCTAACTTTTTTCACTTTATAAATTAATTTAAACAATATGGCACTACTTTAACTAAAATGGAAAACAAAAACTTGTATTATTAATGAATTTGATTTGTTTGTTTAGGATTCCTAGCAATYTAAATAGTTTATGTACAGTTGAAGTCGGAAGTTTACACACACCTTAGCCAAATACATTTAAACTCAGCTTTTCACTATTCCTGACATTTAATCCTGGTAAAAACAATCCCTGTGTTAGGTCAGTTAGGATCACCACTTTATTTTAAGAATGTGAAATGTCAGAATAATAGTAGAGAGAATGAATTATTTCAGCTTTTATTTCTTTCATCACATTCCCAGTGGGTCAGAAATTTACATACACTCAATTAGTATTTGGAAGCATTGCCTTTAAATTGTTTAACTTGGGTCAAATATGTTGGGTAGCCTTCCACAAGCTTCCCACAATAAGTTGGGTGAATTTTGGCCCATTCCTCCTGACAGAGCTGGTGTAACTGAGTCAGGTTTGTAGGCCTCCTTGCTCGCACAAGCTTTTTCAGTTCTGCCCACAAATTTTCTATAGGATTGAGGTCAGGGCTTTGTGATGGCCACTCCAATACCTTGACTTTGTTCTCCTTGAGCCATTTTGACACAACTTTGGAAGTATGCTTGGGGTCATTGTCCAATTGGAAGACCCATTTGCGACCAAGCTTTAACTTCCTGACTGATGTCTTGAGATATTGCTTCAATATATCCACATAATTTTCCGTTATCATGATGCCATCTATTTTGTTAAGTGCCCCAGTCCCTCCTGCAGCAAAGCACCCCCACAACATGATGCTGGCACCCTGTGCTTCACGGTTGGGATGGTGTTCTCCGGCTTGCAAGCCTCCCTTTTTTCCTCCAAACATAACAATGGTCATTATGGCCAAACAGTTCTAATTTTTGTTTCATCAGACCAGAGAACGTTTCTCCAAAAGTACAATCTTTGTCCCTATGTGCAGTTGCAAACTGTAGTCTGGCTTTTTTTATGGCGGTTTTGGAGCAGTGCTTCTTCCTTGCTGGGCGGCCTTTCAGGTTATTTCGATAAAGGACCCATTTTACTGTGGATATAGATACTTTTGTACCTGTTTCCTCCAGCTCTTCACACAAGGTCCTTTGCTGCTGTTCTGGGATTGATTTGCACTTTTCGCACAAAGTACGTTCATCTTCTAGGAGACAGAAAACGTCTCCTTCCTGAGCGGTATGATGGCTGCGCGGTCCCATGGTGTTTATACTTTTAGGCATTTTGAAATTGCGCCCAAGGATGAACCAGACTTGTGTAGGTCCACAATTGTTTTCTGAGGTCTTGGCTGATTTCTTTTGATTTTCCCATGATGTCAAGCAAAGAGGCACTGAAGGTAGGCTTGAAATACATCCACAGGTACACCTCCAATTGACTCAAATTATGTCAATTAGCCTATCAGAAGCTTCTAAAGCCATGACATCATTTTCTGAAATTGTCCAAGCTGTTTAAAGGCACAGTCAACTTAGTTTATGTAAACTTCTGACCCACTGGAATTGTGTTACAGTGAAATATAAGTGAAATAATCTGTCTGTAAACAATTGTTGGAAAAATTACTTGTGTCATGTACAAAGTAGATGTCCTAACCGACTTTCCAAAACTATAGTTTGTTTACAATACATTTTTGGAGTGGTGGATAACAAGTTTTAATGACTCCAACCTAACTGTATGTAAACTTCCAACTTCAACGGTATGCTTGTTTGCATGTGACTATTCGTCTTTTGTTTGTTGATGTTTGTTTAAAAAAATATATAAAAAAAAGAGGGAGGGAGGGAGGAGGGAATTCATTTTAAATGGACCACCCTTGCCCGGAAATTCGTCACTCATTTGTCCCGCGATGAATGTGTTGTTTTCAGTTTGAAACGTAGCCGTTATGTCTGGGGAAGCACAGGCGACTTCATGTTATTGTTTTTTTATTTTTATAGAATGACTCAACAACCAACATTAATTAAAAACGAGTGCTGAGGGGCTTATGTTGCAAACTTCCCTTACTTGGCTGACATTTGGACTGACGACAAGTATGTCCGCGGGGATTCCCCCAAGGGCGTAGGTTTGAAACGTAGCCGTTATATCAGGGGAAGTACAGGCGATTTCATGTTGAGTTTGAGCCAGAATGACTATATATAGGCAAGCTCAACGTTGTGTACTGTTTCGTTCATGGTAGTGTGAAACATAAGTAGTATACGAGCTAGCGTTCTAACGTTTCACTTCTGTATTTAGTTTGACGAGCCTATAACACAGGAGCCCTTGCATTTGTATGTAGACTACACTTCTTCGTGATGAAAAGGAGAGCAATTAATTGCCAATTACAAAGCCAGTCGGACTCGAGTTTGGTCCAGGAAAACGTAAGTATGTCCAAAGTCATATGTTCTTTGTCAAACAGATTGAAAACGAGTCTTAGAAAACATTACCAGAAAGTCTAAAAAAGGTATTAAACATTGTGTTGTACTTTTAAGTAACGACCCCTGCTAACTAATATCAACACTTATATTTAGTAGATTTTTTCCCCAGTCTTCAGTATGTTTAAAGATAAATTGCCCTGTGCCTGTYATTCCGTTACCAAAAACCCCAGGTCGTTAAGATATTTTATAATTTCTCTCAGGAGGGAAGGTAATAAAAGTTCACATAAGTAACAATTAAGGTAGACCTGTCAATTAGACTGTTTTACTACGTTTTTTGATCGCCCTAATAGTAAAAACATGTATTACCTTGTTTAATGTGGCATGAACACAACCAGTCATGTTTTCATCTGATTGTAAAACTGCGCATGCTGTCCACTCCAGAATATACTGAACAAAAATATAAACGCAACATGACGCAATTTCAATGATTTTACTGAGTTACAGTTCATATAAGGAAATCGGTTAATTTTAAATAAATTCATTAGGCCCTGATCTATGGATTTCACATGACTGGGCAGGGGAGCAGCTACGGTTGGGCGCCAGGTGAAGAATGTCCTGAGCTGGCATGGTTACACGTGGTCTGCAGTTGAGGCCGGTTGGACCTACTGCCAAATTCTCCTAAACGACATTGAAGGCAGCTTATGGTAGAGAAATTAACATTACATTTTCTTGCAAAACTTTTATTGTCCCCGGCACAAGATGCAACTCTGTTTKATAAGCTTCTTGATATGCCACATCTGTCAGGTGGATGGATTATTTTGGCAAAGGAGAAATGTTCACTAACAGGGATTAAACCATTTTTTTTATTTCAGCTCATGGAACATGGGACCAACACTTTACATGTTGTGTTTACYGGGGTGTAAAAATACCTTAAAGTACTTAAGTTGTTTTTTGGGGTATCGGTACTTTACTATTTATATTTTTTGCAACTTTTTTACTTCACTACATTCCTAAAGAAAATGATGTACTTTTTACTCCATACATTTTCCCTATGACAATTGAGTACTTTTTCCACCACTGTGTTTTATGTTTATGTTCAGTGTAATTCCAGCAATCAAACAGTGCAATGTGCACCTGKCATTTGATGAAGGGAAGGAGACGGTGTCATGTATTCATGGAGGCCACTTCCCCTAAAATTTGACCAATAGCCATTATACAATTCTTTAGTCTGTCAGTGTTTTCATAATTTTCCGTCAATTCGCAAGTGGCCGATTTCTCGCCAGAGACATAATCTGATCGAGTGAAACAGCGCCCCTCTGTCTCAGTATGTGTAGCCAATGTATCTGATACTGTCTGAACCAAAAGAGTATGACATGTTGCCGCCATAGCATTTGATTGATTGATTGATGACAGCAAGCATTTGGCCTCCATTGATAAAACAATACAATTATTTGCCAAACAGCATTGAGCTGAGCTTAACTGTGGGTTGACCCGGTGCAGCAAAACCCCCCCCCCAAGCGAGACCAGTTTGGATTTGGCTATGCACCAATCAAATCACATCCTAAGCAAAATGTCATTTTCAGAAAAATGTGTCGGCTTGTATTGTTTTCCTGCAGTAGCTAGCTTGCTAAATCGTCCCTTTCCTAAGCCATGGATGGAGATGGAATTTCGACTTGTGGTTTTGACTTAATGCTCTGTACAGGCCAATGATTATGACGGCGAGTCTGATCTAACCATAAATTAATGTTTTGCCACTGCCCTGAGACGATTGAAGTTCTAGATGTAGCCTAGTAGGCCCACGTTAGCTAGCTTACTTAGCTGGTTCATTGTTGCCCATGTGAGGAAGTTGGCTTGGTAGGCTAGGCCTATAGACTATGCCTATGCTATGTTGTATGCCATTGCCTCGTGAGTAAATCTGAGATTAAAAAACAATGTATGCTATTCCGTTAYAACAACTACAGCCTATGCACATGTTGTAATCCAATTTATAATCTTAACTGACAGATTTCAAACGATACTTTTGTGAGGCACTGTCGGGAACTCTGTGGATGGGTGAATGGTGGGGCGAGTGGTGGGATTGATAAACCAGAATTGGAGGATCCTCCTTCGTTTAAATCTCCAGTTTGGTAACCTGTCTGTATATGGTCCCACGGTTGACCATACATGTCAGAGCAAAAACCAAGCCATGAGTTTGAAGGAATTGTCCGTAGASCTCCGAGACAGGATTTTGTCAAGGCACAGATCTTGGGATGGGTACCAAAAAATGTCTGCAGCATTGAAGGTCCCCAAGAACAGTAGCCTCCATCGTTCTGAAATGGAAGAAGTTTGGAAACACCAAGACTCGGGGGAGAAGGGCCTTGGTCTGGGAGGTGACCAAGAACTCGATGGTCACTCMGAAAGAGCTTCAGAGTTTCTCTGTGGAGGTGGGAGAACCTTCCAGAAAGACAACCATCTCTGCAGCACTCCACCAAGCAGGAGTTTATGGTAGCGTGGCCAGATGGAAGCCACTCCTCAGTAAAAGGCACATAATAGGCCGCTTGGAGTTTGCCAAAAAGGCATCTAAAGACTCTGACCATGAGAAACAAGATTCTCTGGTTTGATGAAACCAAGATTGGCACTCAGGCCAAAGAGTTAAATCGTCACATCTGGAGGAAAGCTSGCACCATCCCTATGGTGAAGCATGGTGGTGGCAGCATTATGCTGTGGGGTTGTTTTTCACCGGCAGGGACTGGGAGACTAGTCAGGATCGAGGGAAAGATGAACAGAGGAAAGTACAGAGAAATCCTTGATGAAAACCTACACCAGAGCACTCAGGACCTCAGACTGGGGCGAAGTTTCACCTTCCAGCAGGACAACGACCCTGAGCACACAGCCAGGACAATGCAGGACTGGCTTCAGGACAAGTATCAATATCCTTGAGTGGCCCAGACAGAGCCCAGGCTTTTACCTGATCGAACATCTCTGGAGAGACCTGAAAATGGCTGTGCAGCGACGCTCACCATCCAACCTGATAGAGCTTGAGAGGATCTGAAGAGAAGAAATGGGGGAAATAGTCCCCAAATACAGGTGTGCCAAACTATTGCCCTGTTCTAGGCAATAGATCGCGGAGCAGTGCCTCCCCGCTAAACTTCTTGGAAATGGCAAGTTCARTTTCTCATCCATAAACGCATCTCAAGTACAAATACGGTTCAGCAGGATGGGGGGCATTGTTATTAGGAAGTACATCTACCATGATTGCTAAAATAATGATTGCACTTTTAAATATTATGAGGACACCTATACATTTGGCAGCCAAGCATGAGTTGTAGCATCAGTGTAGCCTATTATCGTTTAGACATGATTTTAATATAGCTTCACGATTTAGATTAAGAACCTCCAGGCTTCAGTCAATTCAATTAGAAAAATTAAATCGTCCTCTGGAATAAAACACAACATCATCCCATGGGATCCCCTAAGGCGCTGCACAGCAGAAATATCACTGAATTATTCTAGTTCCTACACCTCACCTTCTATAGTCAAACAAAATAGGCCTTTTTATAGGCTAAGTTGATAAGCAAATGGGCAGCATCATGCTRATGTCAGTCTTCTAGAAGTAACCTTCATAGGCAAATGTAGTCTTCCTAGTATGACTGCCATTTTTAAAATGTAACCTTTTATTTAACTAGGCAAGTCAGTTAAGAACAAATTCTTATTTACAATGACGGCCTACCCCAGCCAAACRCGGACGATGATGGGCCAATTGTGCACCGCCCCTGGATTCAGGTACTGCAGTGATGCCTTTTGCATTGAGATGCAGTGTCTTAGACCACTGCGCCACTCGGGAACCCCAATAATAATAATGAGGTGGTGTGTGTGTGCGCATCAGTTTCAGCTTGTTTTGGGAGTCAAACAAGAGTCGACTCCAACCACAGGAGTTGGAGTCTACTCCAAAGATCCTAGAGTGGTGAGTCGTGCACGACTATTAGGGCTGGGCGATATGGCCTTAAACTGATATCTTAATTGTTTTTCAGAGGTTTGGACGATTCACGATATAGATCTGTTTTTCTCTAAACAAACTAAAAAAAGTTCAAGACATAATTCTTAAATTTTATTWAAAAAAATATATATACAAGACCTATTTGTGTAAAACAAATTAATGCCACTGCTTGCCAGGCTGTCATTGTATGCAAATCAAAAAAAGAAAAAAAGAATGAGATTTTATCCCTAAGAATTTACATAATAATAAATCAAAATCTAAAATTCTGTCAAACAACATACCTTCCTTTGTTCTAAAAAAAAGTTTCTGGCGAGGAACACAAGCCTGTCTACTGACACTGGCTTGAGGCATGCCCTGTGACATGTGACAATGTTCCCACCTCCCACCAGACCCTCTCCGAAGGGGCACTTGTAGCAGGAATGCACAGGTACTTTTTAGCAAGCTTACTCCGACTTGGGAAGTTGGCCTCGTGGAGCCTCCACCACTCYAGTGGGTCTTTGGCTTTCTGACTGTGGGCCAGACAGCGCTGTCTTCTTGAAGAAGCTTGCAAGTGTTTCCTTGCCCTTAGACACAGGTTCACTTTCTTCTTGGCGCACAGTTGTGCCAGGGTGACATGTGCTTTCCTCAGCTAGCCGAGACTTCAGCTCCAAAACAGTTCTTATGAGAGCATCAAAAAATCTTGTCATCTGCTATGMATGTTGTCCTGAACCGGGGATCCACCAGCGAGGCCATATCAAGGAGTTCAGCTGTGGCAGGGTCTTCGTACTTGTCCTTGAGATACTGTGGTGTGGCACTCTTGATTTTCTTTGTGGCTGCAGGAGGCTGCTTTTGAACAGGCTTGAGGTAGGAGATGCTAACGTAGTTCTCTCCAGACAGCGCCTATGGCCTTTTCTTGTTCCAGGATTCATTCTGTCTTGACCCCCACCTGGTTGGGGACTCTGAGTGGGTAGACTGAGCTCAGGCTGTGCTACAGACAAGTCTCTCCTCTTCCAGCTGAAGGAAAAGGTGCTGACCACCTTGCACAACCCAATGGCACAGTCAACTCGTGGGTCTTTCACATCATTCTCTGAAAATAATAATGAAGAAAGGATTCTAAGAAGGACAGCATTTTCAATAATGTGACAAGTACAGCATTCAGTTGACCTGTCAAATCAACACTACCCCCCCTCCCACCCACATGTCTATTCTATTGTTTAGGAATGTTTGACCACTAGCTGTTTGAATGTCATTTAAAAAAATATATAATCATTTTGATTGAAAATGTATTTTAGTTAGTTTGTTATAGMTAAAACAGCCTGTGGTTATTTGCTATTGGATTGACAGAATGACACAACTAACACATTAGCCTACAGCTGGACCAAACAACTTTTTGGAATGCACTTTTAGTATCCAATGTCACACTTACCGATTGGCGAGGTGAAGCCTGTGCCCAAAGCACTGCAGGCGTGTCCAGTTGTTCAAGCGCAATTATTTTATCATGTTCCTCCRGCTGTCAGTTGTCATGCACACCTGTCGGTCTTCGCTCATCTTCCAKGATGCCAGAGAGTCTTTGAGACCCAGGGTTATTACTTCACCCGTATGATCATCGGGGAAGTAAGACGTCTGAGGCAGACATTTTGCAATTTCCAGTCTTCATTTATGTAGTGGACTGTCAAACTTAGGTATGGCTCTGACGTTCTGCTCGACCATAGATCGGCTGTGGTGGAAAAATAAGAAACATTAGCCAGCTTATCTGCGACTCTTTCGCAGGTAGCCGTGTATTGTTGCAGCAGGGCTTCTTCTGTGAAATTCTTGAGGTTTGGCAGCTGATATTTGTGGTCAACTGTACCTAGCAGCTTTTTAAAGATTGGAATCATGTCTTTCGCTATGTAATAGGTCACTGCATCCGTTCTCCTTCCACCTCAAACTTTTCTTGTCATAAGGGATTACGTTTGGAAAAGATGCGGCTATGGTAGTTTGTCTTTTAGCAGACATTTTGGTAATCGGGCGACTGGAATCGGCATTGCGAAGTCTCTCATTCCACCGTGTGTTTTTCGCAGGTGATGGAAGAGGTTGGTTGTGCTGCTGCTTTTTGTAGCAATTGTCTTTTGACACATTTTGCACAGCACATTCGTTTGCTGAACATTAGACTTCTAAAACCCGAACCACTTCCATATTACTGAAAAAATATTACAGAACTTTTTGATTTCGTCCTCACGGGAGGCTGAGCTGGCTTCCTTACTTTCCATTTTGGTGGAACTCTTACCYCCGCTACACTTCTCCGGCGTGGTTACAATTTGTGAAAGGCTGTCTAGGGTTGTGATTGGTGGATAACCTCTGTGCATGTGTTGTCATGCAATTGGGACATGATTCGACATTGAGCTGACAGAAGAGAGTGAGATGCTGCATTTGTAAAARGTTAGAACATAACCGAACCTTGATTCTTGCGATACAGGCCTTTATCC
Organism: Salvelinus sp. IW2-2015; assembly: GCF_002910315.2. NCBI lineage: Eukaryota > Metazoa > Chordata > Actinopteri > Salmoniformes > Salmonidae > Salvelinus > Salvelinus sp. IW2-2015. The sequence goes on along the minus strand of NC_036847.1, from coordinate 22,763,931 downwards.
GTATCGCGCTAAAACAAACTTGATATCGCCCAGCACCAACCACTATTCTCATTCTATGCAGAGTGGCGCGTCTAGCTTGTTGTCGGCCAGTCACAAGTCATCAAAGTGCRACTACAGTCAGAGCCTCCGTGTGCGGCAAAGCAATTAGGAGATTATCTAATCAGTGGAAGATGGAATTAAAAGTMAAATGAGAAGTATATGCTACAACTAAGAAGAGCCAACAGGTAGGCTGCTATTTAATATYATTGGAGGTGTTATTTGTAACTGTAGGAAAGGAAGAAGGCGCATGCAAACTCAATTAGCCTAGCTAATTGGCTAGCTAACTTAGCTAGTTATTTTAGTCGGCTAGCTTCTCTCGGTTTGATGCAGTCAAGACCGGTAGTACGTAATCATATTGGATGATAAATAACCTTTCTATGACAAGCTAGAAGTTAGTCTACTAATGCAAAAATGGGCTTGGCCGGTTTCTGCCTCTCCCTCCTTGCTACCGTTTCACTTGCTCACAGTACTCCCACCGTAAAGCTCCTCCTCCACCTGCTCTCCCTCGCGCTGTAGCGGCTCTGGTTAATAAAATGGCTTACAAATGGACGTTTCTGCTGCTTCCCTCACTCGGATGTGACCGCATTTATACAGAACTGGTCGTCCTCTGGTCCATTCGGACCAGGTGTCTATATTCAAAAATGTACTTATGCATATTTGTCCAAGTAGGAACTCCCCAGGTTTATTTTTCGGAACGGGTCCAACTTTTTAGACCTCTACTTGAGGCCCAACATAACATTACCTGTCACAACAGACAATGGCAGGAACATTCTGAATAGGGTACTTTTTAATTTGGCCAATTAAACTAAAATTGACAACAGTAACTGTTGGAATTTCATTTTTCCGCTATACCGTAACCGAACCGTGACCCCCAAACCGCAATATGTACCAAACTGGGTTTGGTGAACCGTTACACCACTATCCTCCTACTTTTGAAGGGGTAAAGCTTTACCGTATGCTTCCCAGTCTTAAAAGTTTGCACATATATTATGTTGACGTTTTGGTCTTCGGCAGGGTTTTTTATCAGCTGTTCGCGCCCACAGTMTGTTTTCTTAAATCAAGTCGAAGTTTGGTAGCCGACGTGTACACCCCTTCGTTGGTGTTTGGTCAACAGTACTACTCGGAGTAGGAACATTAAATGTGTTTGTCATTCAACGAAAGACTAGTTCATGCACATTTTTTTTTTTACTTGAGTAATACTGTACCCAACATCTTAGTTAGATGTAAAATTGCAAAATGAATGACAGATTTATTTTTTGAGGAAGTGTTTCTGGCTATGGTGGCTCGAGGGACACACAGTATCTTTTTGAAATGTATTTTATTTTTCAAGAAAAGGTATTTATGGGTGTAAGAGAACAGTCCGTTGCTTCACCTAGCTGAGTCCTACTAGGAGCAAACCAAACCTATGTATGCAGATGCCTCAAGGCTCTCTAGAGTCTAGACCAGGGGTGTTCAACTCTTACCCTGTGAGGTCAGTCTACCTGATAATCGATTGCACCCACCTGGTTGTCTCAGGTCTAAATCAGTCCCTAATTAGAGGGGAACAATGAAAAAACCCAGTGGAAATGACTTCTAGGTCCAAAGTTGAGTTTGGTGGATAMGATCATCAAGACCCAAAAATTGTGATTTTATTAGACAGTGATTTAGCATTTTTATTAAAACTACTGCATGGGGGCTTAAGGAAAATTATCCATGTGGCCAGGACAATCATCCATGGGAGGRTGAAAACCAAATGGCCAATAACCGATCCTCCTCCTAGGCCTATCATAAAAGTTAGTTATTAACAGTTGCTTATTTCTGATARATTCTAGCCTAAAGCAGGTGTTGTCCTAAAGTTGCTGCTTTAAAAAAAAACAAGAATGAAAGTCTAGCATATGCCTAGGCCAAATAAAGCAATTATTATCCCGTTCTGAAGACGGTAGACTGCTTCTATCCAGCACATGATGTATAATCTAACTCACTATGTTAAGACCATTCCTCGTCAGACTCACTGCCACACACCTGTTCCATGCTGAAGCCCCTCCACCAGAAAGGAATATTTAAAAAAGATTTGTCTGCAATTAGCATCTGCCAAGGCTTTCAACAACTATCTTTTGTCATGATTCATCCAGTTGTAGCATTCAATTTCGTGCTATAGCCCAACGGTCGTTTGTTTAATTTTTCATTAAATAAAACAGTGTTTGGTTGGCCAATAGCGGGCGATACCATCTTATCACATTGTTTTATTGGTACATAATCACGATAGGATTATTTKGGATATATCACCTATTTAGTCACCATGTAGAGAATGACATTGATATCCATAATTATGCTTGGGGTCATTGTCCATTTGGAAGACCCATTTGCGACCAAGCTTTAACTTCCTGACTGATGTCTTGAGATGTTGCTTCAATATATCCACATTTTCCTTCCTCATGAGGCCATCTATTTTGTGAAGTGTACCAGTCCCTCCTGCAGCAAAGCACCCCCACAACATGATGCTGCCACCCCCGTGCATCACGGTTGGGATGGTGTTCTTCGGCTTGCAAGCCTCCCTCTTTTTCCTCCAAACATAACGATGGTCATTATGGCCWAATAGTTCTATTTTTGTTTCATCGGACCAGAGGACATTTCTCCAAAAAGTACGATCTTTGTCCCCATGTGCAGCTGCAAACTGTAGGCCTTTCAGGTTATGTGGCTATTGATACTTTTGTACCTGTTTCCTCCAGCATCTTCACGAGGTCCTTTGCTGTTTTGGGATTGATTTGCACTTTTCGCACRAAAGTACGTTCAGCTCTAGGAGACAGAACGTGTCTTCTTCCTGAGCGGTATGACTGCGTGGTCCCATGGTGTTTATACTTGCGTACTATTGTTTGTACAGATGAACGTGATACCTTCAGGCATTTGGAAATTGCTCCAAAGGATGAACCAGACTTGTGTAGGTCTACAATTGTTTTTCTGAGGTCTTGGCTGATTTCTTTTGATTTTCCCATGATGTCAAGCAGAGACACTGCGTTTGAAGGTAGGCCTTGAAATACATCCACAGGTACACCTCCAATTGACTCAAATGATGTCAGTTAGCCTATCAGAAGTTTCTAAAGCCATGACATTATTTTCTGGAATTTTCCAAGCTGTTTAAAAAGGCACAGTCAACTTAGTGCATGTAAACTTCTGAAATAATCTGTCTGTAAACAATTGTTGGAGAAAAGACTTGTCATGCACCAAGTAGATGTCCTAACCGTCTTGCCAAAACTATAGTTTGTTAACAAGAAATTTGTGGAGGTGTTGAAAACGAGTTTTAATGACTCCAACATACTGTAAGTGTATGTAAACTTCCGACTTCAACTGTACAGCTATGCCTTTGGTCTCCCATCCAGGATTTTAACCAAGCCTTACTTAGCACATTGGTAGCTTTGATATTTGTCACTGACTATCATGAGAACGATTGAGTAATCTCCACTTAATAATGAAATGGATTCACTGCTGCTATCAAAGTCATTCCTCTTCCTCCCCAACTGTGTCCCTCTATCTCTTCTCCTTTTCCTCCTCTCCTTCCCCTCCTACTTGCTACTCCTCGRGGCGGACTTTGCGTCTTTCTTCAATAACTGTGACGTGTGTGTCAATGATGTCAGTGGTATGCAAGCGCTTTGAAATATGTATCTGAAACCTTAGAAGGTTTAGCTGTTTGATTTTAATACAGTACTTGCAACATTTCTGTTATGTCTCAATGTTGTCAACCATATAAGGTAGATATTAAAATAATCTTTGCGTATTTACTGCCATATGGATTACTGACCAGTTCAAGGTAGAACATACAGGAATTTTGTTAAACTCATAGAAAAGATCTAGAAGAATTTAAGAGTTTTTGGAAAATGTGGTCAAGTAAGAAACTGAGGGAAATATGACAAATTCTATTAACAGACTTTGCATCTGCGCAGTTCTTGTGGTCAAGTAAGAAACTGAGGGAAATATGACAAATTCTATTAACAGACTTTGCATCTGCGCAGTTCTTGTAAATTGTTCGGTGTACATTGTTAGAAGTAGTCCTTGTGCAGGTTTGTTAAACTCTGAAATCATTGTTTTGCTTGGCATACATTTTAAGTGAAAGATCTGAGTCTAGACAATGTCTAGGAAGAGGCGTTCTAATCATGTCTGTCAACTTGTCTGTACGGAAGTGGCAAGATGGCGGACTGAACACAGCTATGTAGACCACCTCAAGATAAAAACGTAATYTTCAATATCGTTAAGTTAGACTAAATATTAGCACTACACAATCTGGTGGGTAATAACCTTCAATCTGGATAACAACACCAAACAAGTCAAGACTAGAGAAATGTATTGACAAATATTATGAAAATAAGCAACACCCAAACATGGCAGAGTAAGATGGGAAACTTTTTTTCAAAACGAAAACGTGATTCTTCTACACAGACAATTTTTATATTTTCACCACCGGGAATGGTAAAGGTCGAAACCGACATGTTAAAATCAATAAATGATATACTTGAACTAGTCAGTAAGGATATAAAAGAGTTGAAGGCAAGCCTCGAGATGAGTGACGAAAAAGCTGCGACATTGTAGAAAGACACAAACGAGCTTAAAGGGGCAGTAAGATTGAAACCGACGTTAATGAACTTAAAAAGAACACCGTTCTGAGAGAAGCCTTACTTGACACAGTCTAGATCCAACTAGATCCAACACAGACTAAATCCAACTCGAACGTGTACACCGCTTCGGGCAGAGGTATGAACGCCCGTTTGTTGTCAAATTGTCTTTCTTTAAAGATAAAATAATGGTTAAAAGCCTGGGTAAAAGACTTGCTGGCATGAAGGACCAGTTCCTGAAGGAAACTGCAGAACGGCGTAAAGTTCTATATCTAATTGAAGGAATATAGATTGAAAGGGAAACGCGTAGCTCTCATCGTCGATAAACTGTATATTGATAACCAGTTGTTCAGAGACACAGACTACTCCATGGCTATTTTTAAAATTAAAGTTCTCACAGGAGGCAAATAAGGAAACGCACTATTCTATCCCGGTTATGGATTGTAATACAACAAAAAATATAGCTTTTCTATCTTCAAATATAACTAATTGGAACACAAAAGCACTAATTCAACATGGTGAAGAAACTCGGTAAACAGAAGGCACAGTATGTGTGGGGTGTTTGGGAAAGTGTGGCGTTGAGTGAGAAAGGAAATGGTTGCATATACCAGAACCAATGTATTGCTGTGAGCAGGGGTTGTGAGACCTTTCAATTTTGTTCAGATGTGGGATATACATTTTATAATGAATTATACACATTTATTTATTGTCATCATGGTGGGACTGTTTTAAAATACATTTTATTTATTGTCCTGTCATGGGGATTTAAATATAAATTATACATCTTATTTATGATCTTATATTGATGGACTGGTCCACAATCCAATACCCTAGACACCCATCTGAATGACCCAGATACTAAGGAGAAGTCCCTAACTGTTTTATGGGCCTGCTGTAAGCCGCCTGTATGGAGCCAAAATGCGGTCAGAGACCTAGAGCAGCACCGCCCCCTCAAGATTCTGAGCCTGCTTGGCAGGGTTGGTCCTGCAAAACCAAAGCCCCCTAAAGGGAGAGCATACTATACAAGGAAATTCTTAAAGCTGCTAATGAGTACCTTGACGACCTTGTACCTAGCCGGTGGGGATTRTGGTTGGGTGCCCCACCTCGGCAGTGGCAATGCTGGCAACACTAGCTGCACTAACCCATGGGGAGGGGGGTCACACTCAGACATTCAGAGAGGGGGCATATTGTGGCACAAAATCAAAGGTCTGGCTGCACAGAGATGCTTGGTAATATGGTCACTACGGGGGACCATGTTGTGGGTGTTTCAGGGGAAGGGGAGAAATCTGACCATCTAGGATGTGACGATAGATTTTTTAACTTTTCTTTGGCACAGTTTTGCAGGCCTTCTCATACAGCTGCAACTGTATATGCATTCGTAAATCAAGACCTTTATTGAGTTGGGCTCTGGGATGGTGCAACTGCTGAGAATCTGAGTATATGGTTGTTGTGGGGGAAAGGGGTTGAGTGTGTTGGTATCCCACAACTGTTGCGAGGGAGTAAAAGGTGTTGGGGACAATATAGGATGATTCACAATAATTGTTAAAATAATAATTGCTTGCCATAATGTAATTTTGGTAATGGCGAGACTGGTGAGGTAAAAATCCTTTGCATAAACTGCCTACATTACTACAAATATTAACTAATTATGGAAAATAAGATTTTTAATATATTTAATGGCTAGATATAATACAAATCAAGGTGACMGCGATGGAAATGCATTTGGTGGTTGATCTGCTTCTGTGCTGTGGGTGGCACTGTGCTCTTTTCAAAAGATGGATCCCGGTCTCTCCAGGGCTATGGAATCCGGGGGTTTGGGGGTGGTCTGCCGGACATTGGGATGACAACCCAACWCGGGATGAGGAAGGCTTTTAGTGGTGGAATAGTGGGGACCAATTGGAGGTTTGCTTATTAGCAATGCAAATATCATGGTACAGCTATATAGACACTCAATCATCATGTTACTTTTTTAATGGTATGTTTACAAACATGTATAGATAAATATAATTGAAACGTGTCTCATTATGGTAATTGGTGGAGTAACTATAGCCAGTTATAATTGTAATGGCTTAGCAGATAATAAGAAAAGACGATCAATATTTACCTGGCTAAAAGAGAAGGAATATAATATTATTTACAGGGAACTCAACAATTTTAGATTAAGTTTTGTGGAYAAACGACTGGTGGGGCAAAKTATATTTATCCCATGGGCAAAGAAATTCAAAAGAGGTGATATTAATTAACAGTAATTTTGATCCAACTGTGCAAATTGTCCAAACAGATCATGGTAGATGGATTATTTAAATATGTTATTGGACAATAAGCAGATGGCTTATTAACCTATACGGTCCAAATAATGATGATCCAAGCTTCTTTGAAGATACAGTTGAAGTCAAGTTTACATACACTTAGGTTGGAGTCATTAAAACTCGGTTTTCAACCACTCCACATTTCTTATTAACAAACTATAGTTTTGGCAAGTCGGTTAGGTCATCTGTGTGCTTGACACAAGTCATTTTTCCAACAATTGTTTACAGACAGATTATTTCACTTATAATTCACAGTATCACAATTCCAGTGGGTCAGAAGTTTACATGCACTAAGTTGACTGCCTTTAATCCACCTGAAAAGACAGAACAAATAATACAAGTATTGTGGTTAAACTCAAACTTATTTTTCTATAAAATGTTTAACAAAGGTATCATTTTTGAAAATTGTATCATAAATAGGACTGGTGGAGTTATGTCACACATGCAGCTAACGCAGACATATGGAAATGTCTGTTCTACCCAAAATTACAACCAACAATTTCCAGCATTACCACAAAAATGAAAGGGGCAAGTAGAAMGTGGYAAAAGTAAGGAACTTGTCTGTCGGCCCTGCATTAAAGACCATAAATGGTTAAAGAAAATTGTGATAAATAAAAACYTATACCAATTTCATTTAAGGACCAAAAAATTGACAGCTGTGCCATATAAATTGCAAAATAGTTGAAAACCTCTTCCCAATGTCCCTATTCCATGGCACATGGTTTATGAAATTACAAATCAAATTTTATTTGTCACATACCATGGTTAGCAGATGTTAATGCGAGTGTAGCGAAATGCTTGTGCTTCTTCGACAATGCAGTAATAACCAACAAGTAATCTAACCTAACAATTCCACAACTACTACCTTATACACCAAGTGTAAAGGGATAAAGAATATGTACATAAAGATATATGAATAGAGTGATGGTACTGTCATGACGTTGCCTGCGTGGGTATAGCAAACCCCATCCCCTCTCCCTGCTCTCCCTTTCCTCCTTCAACCCATGCTGTGATCACAGAGAGACGTTGTAAATTCCTGAGGATCTCCTCATGGCTAAACAGTTTAAGAGAGAGGGTAAACTTTCAGGACAAAGGAATTCTCTTCCACCTCACAGAACTTGAGGTACGAACAGATTTCATGTTCCGGAAAAAAGTATTAAAGGCCGGTGGACAGTCCAGCTATTAACATGTCCATTGGTCACCATGTGAGAAACTCACTTGAGACTGTGGGACCACACTTGCCATACGCTGTTTATATAATAACCTCAGATATGAGGTTAACATCTGTTTGTTGTATAAAATGAATGAGTGAGTATGATACTGTTTGTATAATTGTGTAATATGATTTTGAACTGTTTAATGAAGGAAAATACAATTGTATTTGTATTTGAACTATTTGGTTGTATTTGAACTAAATCCAAGGACCGCCCCTGAGCCAGTTCGGTCAGAGACCATGGGACCACCCTCTGCTATCTGAATAAAAGCCACTTTAAGAAATTACCAATTCAGACCATGTTTCTCTCAATCACGAGAGGACAAAGGTTTGAGACCAGACTGCTGAATCTTTTAACCATCCCACGTGGTTAAAACTCTTATACGAATCATAACAAGTCTTTGATATTGACTTCTAGTCTGCAGCTAGGAATTCGGTATCATTGAACGCGAAGAAAGACAACCGCCGAAACAATCATTCTAAAAAACGAATGTCCCTCTGAACAATCCACAACCGAGACATAACTTCACTCCAACCAAAACGAACTTCTCTCCAACGACCAAGGCGACACACACACTGGAGCGTAACTATATATATATGATTGCAATTGTTCCCGAATGAGTGAGCGTTCATGTGTAAGGATTAGCATGTCAATTGTTATAATTATGGACTCTGTAGGGAATTCTTAGTCGAACGCAACTTTCCCTTTGTCTAACAGCCGCCATGCCGGTTTAGCCCACTAGGGCATATTCCTCCCACCATTTCATGTAACTACTTTATTTTAAGTTTGTTTGTTTTCATTTCTGTGAATTAATTAGTTAGTAATAAATAAATGATTTAAGACAATTGATGTATGGATGACTCATAGTGAAGACTGGGTTCGTGCAGATCAGCGATTTACGAGTTTGGAATGAGATTGACGTAAGGTAGAGTAAATCAATCATTAATTAGAAGACCATGATCAGATATGAAATATCTGAAAGGTTATATTGGGAAATGATAACTTTGTAATCTAATAACTTCCCTGGTGCCCTCGAATTCATAGTTAATTAGTTACGTTATTACTAAAGTGATCGCGTAATCCCTAATTACAGGAATCTATGATAAAACTAAAAGTCTTCAATTTAACGATACCAAAGACACGACAGTACAGAACGGCATAGGCAGGATGCAGTAGATGGGTATAGTGTACAGTCTATACATATGAGATAGTAATGTAGGGTATGTAAACATAAAGTGGCATAGTTTAAAGTGGCTAGTGATACATGTATTACATAAAGATGGCAAGATGCAGTGGATGATGTACAGTATATACATATACAATATGAGATGAGAAATGTAGGGTATGTAAACATTATTTAAGTGGCATTGTTTAAAGTGGCTAGTGATACATTTTTAAATAATTTCCATCAATTCCCATTATTAAAGTGTTGGTAAATAAGCCTACCACTGTAGTGTCATCCCAAACTTGATGATTGAGTTGGAGGCGTGCATGGCCACGCAGTCGTGGGTGAACAGGGAGTACAGGAGAGGGCTCAGAACGCACCCTTGTGGGGCCCCAGTGTTGAGGATCAGCGGGTGGAGATGTTGTTACCCTACCCTCACCAAGCTGGGGGTGGCCCGTCAGAAGTCCAGGACCCAGTTGCACATGGCGGGAGCTTGATGACGAGTTTGGAGGGTACTATGGTGTTAAATGCTGAGCTGTAGTCAATGAACAGCATTCTCACATAGGTATTCCTCTTGTCCAGATGGGTTAGGGCAGTGTGCAGTGGTGGTTGCGATTGCGTCGTCTGTGGACCTATTGGGTCGGTAAGCAAATTGGAGTGGGTCTAGGGTGTCAGGTAGGTGGAGGTGATATGGTCCTTGACTAGTCTCTCAAAGCACTTCATGATTACGGAAGTGAGTGCTACGGGGCGGTAGTCGTTTAGCTCAGTTACCTTAGCTTTCTTGGGAACAGGAACAATGGTGGCTCTTGAGCATGTGGGAACAGCAGACTGGGATAAGGATTGATTGAATATGTCCGTAACACACCAGCCAGCTGGTCTGCGCATGCTCTGAGGACGCGGCTGGGAATGCCGTCTGGGCCTGCAGCCTTGCGAGGGTTAACACATTTAAATGTTTACTCACCTCGGCTGCAGTGAAGGAGAGCCGCGCAGGTTTTGGTAGCGGGCCGTGTCAGTGGCACTGTATTGTCCTCAAAGCGAGCAAAAAATTTATTTAGTCTGTCTGGGAGCTAGACATCCTGGTCCGCGACGGGGCTGGTTTTCTTTTTGTAATCCGTGATTGACTGTAGACCCTGCCACATACCTCTTGTGTCTGAGCTGTGAATTGCGACTCTACTTGTCTCTATACTGGGACTTGGCTAGTTTGATTGCCTTGCGGAGGGAATAGCTACACTGTTTGTATTCGGTCATGTTTCCGGTCACCTTGCCTGGTTAAAAGCAGTGTTCGCGCTTTCAGTTTCACGCGAATGCTGCATCAATCCACGGTTTCTGGTTTGGGAATGTTTTAATCGTTGCTGTGAAGTACGACATCGTCAATGCACTTTCTAATGAACTCGCTCACCGAATCAGCGTATTCGTCAATGTTGTTTTGTTGGACGCAATGCGGGAACATATCCCAATCAACGTGATCGAAGCAGTCTTGAAGCGTGGAATCAGATTGGTCTGACCAGCGTTGAACAGACCTGAGTGCGGGAGCTTGCTGTTTTTAGTTTCTGTTTGTAGGCTGGAAGCAACAAAATGGAGTCGTGGTCAGCTTTTCCGAAAGGAGGGCGGGGAGGGCCTTATATGCGTCGCGGAAGTTAGTATAACAATGATCCAAGGTTTTACCAGCCCTGGTAGCACAATCGATATGCTGATAGAATTTAGGGAGTTTTGTTTTCAGATTAGCCTTGTTAAAATCCCCAGCTACGATGAATGCAGCCTCAGGGTGTGTGGTTTCCAGTTTACAAAGAGTCAGATAAAGTTCGTTCAGGGCCATCGACGTCTGCTTGGGGGGGGATATATACGGCTGTGATTATAACGAAAGAAATTCCCTTGGTAGATAATGCGGTCGACATTTGATTGAGAATTCTAAATCTGGTGAACAGAATGACTTGAGTTCTTGTATGTTGTTATGATCACACCACGTCTCGTTGATCATAAGGCATACACCCCCGCCCTCTTCTTACCAGAAAGATGTTTGTTTCTTTCGGCGCGATGCGTGAAGAACCAGCTGGCTTGCACCGACTCCGTTAGCGTCTCTCGAGTGAGCCATGTTTCTGTGAAGCAAAGAACGTTACAATCCCTGATGTCTCTCTGGAATGTTACCCTAGCTCGGATTTCATCAACCTTATTGTCAAGAGACTGAACATTGGCGAGTAGTATGCTAGGGAGTGTGGAGCGCGATGTGCCCGTCTCCGAAGCCTGACCAGGAGACCGCTTCGTTTGCCCTTTTACGGCGTCGTTGTTTAGGGTCACCGGCTGGGATCAGATCCATTGTATTGGGTGGAAGGCAAAAACACAGGATCCGCTTCGGGAGAGTCATATTCCTGGTTGTAACGATGGTGAGTTGACGTTGCTCTTATATTCAGTAGTTCCTCCCGACTGTATGTAATGAAACCTAAGATTACCTGGTGTACCAATGTAAGGAATAACACATAAAAAAACAAAATACTGCATAGTTTCCTAGGAACGCGAAGCGAGGCGGCCATCTCGGTCGGCGCCGGAAGTACACGTAAACAACGCAGGATTCTAAACTCATTTTTTGTTGTTGTTATTATACGAAATTCTTGTAACATTGTATGTATGTATCCCACATATATACATACAATCTTCCCAGCTCTGCAGATTTTGCTGTGAGGCAGTCATTAGATCATTTATTTTGGTACTGTCCATATGTAGCTCGTTTTTGGTCACAGGTCCAGGAATGGCTGAGGAATTGCAACGTTTGACTAGAACTAACGCTGCAGATAGCAAATACTGGGTGATTTGAAAAGTCAGTCAATCAATAATATCATTATTTTAGCAAAAAAAAATATTACATTTACAATCGGTAGAAGTTATGAGAATAGAAAGGTTTAGTACTTTTGTGAAGCATCACAGCACAGTTGAAAAATATATGGCAAATAGAAATCCAAAATGGATGGTGTTAAGAGATGGGAGGGGTTGAATGGAGCTGAAGGTTGGGACTAATAACAAGATAACCAATGTACAACATACGGGGTCTGTAAAATGTATATAGGTTCAGACATTTTGTAAAATAGCACAGTTGCAAATCGAAATCAAACTGGATGGACATTAGAAATAGAGGAAGGACTAAAAACAAACAAAATATAACTATTGTAAAATGTGTATAATATTTATTCACTGAAGGTAGAAGCCAAAGTGTTATTTATTAGTTTARGCCAATTGGGGGAGGGGTGGTAGGATTTGCGGGGAATAATAAAGGTATATTCTAAAAGTGTGTGTGGATATATATTTCCCCAAAAATGTATGGGGGATTGGAAATGATAGACAATTACATTGATGGAAGCAACAATCTTTCTGCAATATTAAAGCTGATCCACCCCTTAAGATTAAAAAAAAAACTTGTTGCTAGAGCTATCAACATCCTAACATGGAGCTAACATCCTAACATGGAGCTAACATCCTAACATGGAGCTAACATCCTAACATGGAGCTAACATCCTAACATGGAGCTTCCGTTTGTTTTGTTGAGAGAGATTAGTTTAGTCACATATGTCTGGTATCCTTCTCTTCGCACCTCTCTCTCCAAAGAGAATCACTGTCCACCACTTCTTTCCACTCACGACAACACAAGTCGACAGACACACACCACCTGCTGTGGAGGACATTTAGGAGCATCTCCTCCAGGACTTCTAGAGGGAGCACAGGTAGCATGCCTGTGAACTGAACAAGAGATTGGATGTTTTCATTGACATGGGAGACTTTAGACAAATGATGTACAGTTTAGAATAGGTGTT
>NC_036847.1:22743458-22745974 GCF_002910315.2 Salvelinus sp. IW2-2015 | reverse complement strand
GACGTAATCTTCTCAAGAACCCCAGAGCAGATGGTAAGAGTCGAGACCACAGAAATGTCTAAATTCTCTGTGTATGGGGGGTTCTGTTATTAACCCCAGAACCCACATTTCAAATCTCTCCATGATTTTTTTTCTCCAGATAAATTCAAGGGCTGGCAAATTATTGAGAATGGAGGGGATAAATGGAAAATAGAGTCAGTGGAAGAAGTGCCGCTTCCTGACAACACGGTCCAAAAATACTTTGCGACTTCTTACTTGTGAGTATACTACTATACCATAWTAGTTTTTCAGTTAGAGAATATCACTTGGTCCCACTTTGTTTCACATCCACATTGGTGTTGATTTATTTTCCAGCTCTTCAAATGCATTTGGATGATAATACCTAATAATGCTTATCATTGACAATGACCTTGCTGTCTAGTTTACAGTGCCTTCAGAAAGTATTCACACCCCTTACATTTTTCTACATTTTGTTGTTACAAGGTTGGATTTAAAATTAATTTAATTGTCCATTTTTGTCAACAATCTACATAAATAAAGAACATGCATACATCCAGTCCCAGTCAAAAGTTTGGACACCTATACGGGTTTTTCTTTATTTTTACTATTTTCTACATTGTAGAATAATAAAGGACATCAGAACTATGAAATAACACATGGAATAATGTAGTAACCAAAAAAGTGTTAAACAAATCAAAATATATTTTAGATTCTTCAAAGTAGCCACCCTTTGGCATTATCTCAACCAGCTTCATGGGGAATGCTTTTCCAACAGTCTTAAAGGAGTTCCRACATATGCTGAGCACTTGCTGGCTGCTTTTCCTTTACTCTGCGATCCAACTCATCCCAAACCATCTCAATTGGGTTGAGGTCGGGTGATTGTGGAGGCCAGGTCATCTGATGCAGCACTCATCACGCTCCTTAGTCAAATAGTCCTTACACAGGCTGGAGGTGTGTTTTGGGACATTGTCCTGTTGAAAAACAAATGATAGTCCCACTAAGCAAAACCAGATGGGATAGCGTATCACTGCAGAATACTGTGGTAGCCATGCTGGTTAAGTGTGCCTTGAATTCTAAATAAATCATGGAGTGTAACCAATAAAAGTACCACCACAACACCTGATTCATGGTGGGAACCACACATGCGGAGTTCATCAATTAACCTACTCTGCGTCTCAGGCACAGCGGAACCAAAAATCTCATATTTGGACTTGTCAGACCAAAGGACAAATTTCCACCGGTCTAAAGTCCATTGCTCGTGTTTCTTGGCCCAAGCAAGTCTTCTTATTGGTGTTCTTTTAGTAGTGGTTTCTTTGCAGCAATTCGACCATGAAGTTCTGATTCACCGAGTCTCCTCTGAACAGTTGATATCTGTTACTTGAACTCTGTGATGCATTTATTTGGACTGCAATTTCTGAGGCTGGTAACTCTCATTAACTTATCCTCTGCAGCAGAGGTAACTCTGGGTCTTCCTTTCCTGTGACGGTCCTCATGAGAGCCGTTTCATCATAGCGCTTTGTTTTTTTTTCGACTGCACTAGAAGAAACTTTGAACGTTTAAAAAAAAAAATCCGGATTGACTGACAGTCATTTCTTGAAGTAATGATGGACTGTTGTTTCTGTTTGCTTATTTGAGCTGTTCTTGCCATAATATGGACTTGGTCTTTTATCAAATAGGGCTGTCTTCTGTATATCACCCCTACCTTGTCACAACACAACTGATTGAAAAAACCTTGGTGAGTACGTGTCCAAACTTTGACTGGTACTTTAGTGGCAAACCAGGGGTTATATCTAGACGTTTACACAGATAGGACACGGACACTAGTGTGGTACTTCAGTTTCAAGGGTGTTTTTTATTTTATTTTAACAATAAAGAAAGACACCTTTTCTGGGTTACCTCCTTCTGGATCCAGGGAATGCCGTCTCCTCTGGGGTAGAACACCTAGCCCCTCGGTTCTACGTCTATCGGTAGTAACCTCTCACTACCTCAACCCTCCCGTGTGCTGCCCTCCTGTCAGCGTTATGGGCACTGTACAGCTGGTGAACAATCAGCCCAAATTTAGTCCGCGCTGGAGGACCTGTCGAGACCTGGCACGTCCAGCGAGGGACCACCGCTGCGTGATGCAGGCTGTCTGTCACCAGGCCTTGACGTCTCTCCCCTTGGTGGCTTGTCCGCGGTACGTCCCCTTAGCCCTGCCGGGGAGACTCCCTTCTCGATAGGGCATCCGCGTTCCCATGCTTCTCCCCTGACGGTGCACAACAGAAAAAGAGAAATGTGGTAAGTTGCAAGAACCACCTGGTGACTCGATCGTTTGTGGCCTTTCCCCTGGCCATCCAGACCAGGGGAGGATGGTCTATGGCCAGGGTGAAGTAGGTGCCCAACAGTAATACTTAGGCGTGTCTAGCGCCTACTTCACAGCTATTTGCGCAATCAAGTATGTATTTTCTCAGGCTATCATCTTCCGGCTTATGTACATGATGGGTGTTTCCTCCCCATCGTCTACCTGGGACAGGACG
>NC_036847.1:22732739-22743256 GCF_002910315.2 Salvelinus sp. IW2-2015 | reverse complement strand
CGGCTTAAAAAACACATTAAGAAGGAAATTAAATGACACAAATTAACTTATCAAGGCACGATCCATTAAATTAAATGCTTTTCAGGTTGACTACCTTATGAATCTGCGTTGAGATAATGTCTGATGACAGCTTTGCACCACTTGGCAAAGGGTGGCTACTTTGAAAGAATCTCAAATATATTTAGATTTGTTTAACACGTGTTTCCATATGCTTTATTTCATAATCTCTCTCTTTGCCCCTAGTCCTGTGTCGCAGGCATGCATCTGTTTTGTTTCATGTTTGTGACCTCATGAAAGACAATACAGCCACATTACCATAACTCTGTTTATACAGGAGCCTCCGTTATGACGTTTGCGGCTTATTATTGTATAAAATGAATGAGTAAAGATGAAACTATTTGAAATTATGTAATGTGATTTTTAAACTGTTAATGTGAGAGAATTGTATTCCCTTTAAAGTTTAAGTTATTGGCCCGCCTCCATGAACACCGACATGATCTGGCTCATGGGACAGCCCTTTTCTACTGTTACGAATAAAATCCCCACTTGAGGAAATCCTCTTCGCCCCCTCGGTGATCGAGGTACGCTTGGTCTGAAGGTTTGAGTAGAGACCACAAAAACCTTTAAGCTAAGTTTAAGRTACGGTTGTAATGGTTGTTGACTTTCGATCCCGACAGAATAAGAGCAAATCTTACATACTAATTACTAGTCTGCAGCTAGAAGTTATGTACCATTGGATGCGAAGACCGACAACTGCCGAAACAACAACTATTCTATAAGAACATTTCTGAATGGTACTCTGAAGTATTCATTCTAACCACAAAAGACTCCAGGGAAGCAGAGACGCTTGGATGAACTTTCCAACAAAGATGGATGATTCCAACAGAAATCACGACGACACACTGAGCSTAAATATATATTGATTGCAATTATTCCCGAATGAGTGAGTCTTCATGTGCAAAGGATTAGCATTTCAATTAATATAATTAGCAACTGTGTAGGCACTCTTTCGCGCACTTCTCAGTCTACACCCACTTCCCTTTGTCCACCAAGCCATCATATCGGCTTAGCCCACTAGGGAACCTCCCATATCATTTACTCTGCAACCATATCTACTGTTTGTTTGTTTATGCATTTCTGTGATTATTTAGTTGGTTAGTAAATCAATGATTAAGACAATTGGTGTATGGATGATTCATAGTAAAGGCTGGGTTCGTGCAGATAACCAACAATTTCCGATGTTTGGAATGAGACTAACGTGAGGTAAAGAATAATTCATTAATTAGAAGACTAATTGATCAGACATTAATATCTGAAGAGTTATATTAGGAAAATTATAACTTTGTAATCTGAAGATTTTCCTTGGTGCCRCGACTTCCTAGTTAATTKCGTAATAATAATTAGAGAATTGATTAGATAAAATAACAATATTCCCTTTAATGATGCCAAAGACACGACACCTCACCTCTAACACTACTCAGACCACATCCAGTTTGCTATCACAGTGCCATCCGTTTTGTCACAAGCCCCATATACTACCCACCACTGCGACCTGTATGCTCTTGTTGGCTGGCCCTCGCTACATAWTCATCGCCAAACCCACTGGCTCCAGGTCATCTAAGTCTTTCCTAGGTAAAGCCCCGCCTTATCTCAGCTCACTGGTCACCATAACAACACCCACCCGTAGCACGTGCTCCAGTAGGTATATTTCACTGGTCATCCCCAAAATCCACACCTTTGGCCGCCTTTACTTCCAGTTTCTCTGCTGCCAATGACTGGAACGAATTGCAACAAATCCAATGAAGCTGAGACTTATCTCCCCCTCTAACTTTAAGCATCATCTGTCAGGAGGCAGCTTACCGATCACTGTACCTGTAAATGGCCACACCCAACTACCTCCTCCCATATTGATTATTTATCTGTTTTTTGCTCTTTTGCACGCCCAGTATCTCTACATGCACATCTATCAGCTCCAGTGTGTAATGCTAAATTGTAATTATTCCACCTCTATGGCCTATTTATTAGCCTGTACCCTCCCTAATCTTACTACAGTTGCACAAACCTGTACAATAGGATTTTTCCTGTTGCTGTTATTGACTGTACGTTTGTTTATCCCATGTAATATCTGTCGCACTGCTTTGCTTTATCTTCGGCCAGGGTGCAGTTGTAAATGAGAACTTGTTCTCAACTGGCCTAGCCTGTGTATAATAGGTGAAATTTAAAAATATAATATAAAAATGGCTCTCCTAGATATGATGAATTTACGAATGTCGTTCAGGCTGCTTACTATCAACCAATGGTAATGTGTTGGCTGTGTGCTGTCCTCTTGTCTTTGGTTCATCTCAGGACCTTGCCAGGAAGTCTCAGCTGATTGACTTGGAGAAAGAGGGTTACAGGCCTTCTTGTCATGGGATTCGACTTTCAACCCGACATCATTATATCCGACTGGTGAGAGGAATATTAGAATTTTGTCATTCAGTGTCTGCTACTCTACTTGTCAGAGGAATAGACTACTGTACAACTTAGTATGTTTGTGGTTGTCCATATCAAGGTATGCTCCACCTGGAACTGTGGCTCTGAATATGAGATCTGTGTTGAGTTGGCTAAATCATAAGAAGAAGCCAATTAAGAAGTTTAGTCCAGGCAGGAACCTGTTGGTCTTTCGAACAGTGGACATGATCAGAAATGGATCAGGTAAAACGTCAGACTGGTTAAGATAATTCTCCATATACATGGGGTCATGAAATAGCTTGAGTACACAATCAACAATGTGATTTCTCCTTGTCTTGTGCATTAGACAGCTTTTCAGTGATTGCATTGCAGGAAAAAAATGTGCCAACACTAAACATTTGAAAGTTAAATAGTGCAGATTAAAAACAAGGTAAAAAAAAAAGAAAAACAGTATATATGTATATACAGTGGGGCAAAACAAAGTTAGTCAGCCACAATTGTTGCAAGTTTCCCAACTTTAAAAAAGATGAGAGGCCTGCTAATTTTCATCAAATAGGTACACTTCAACTATACAGACAAAATGACGAGGAAAAAATGCCAGAAAATCACATTGTAGATTTTTATGAATTTTTGCAAATTATGGTGGGAAAATAAGTTAATGTTTTTGGTCACCTACAAAAAGCAAGATTTCTGGCTTCTCAGAACCTGTAACTTCTTTCTTTAAAGGCTCCTTTGTCCTCCACTCGTTACCTGTATTTAATTGGCAACATGTTTGAACTTGTTATTCAGTATAGAAGCACACCTGTCCACAACCTCAAACAGTCACACTCCGCAAACGTCGCACTATGGCCAAGACCAAAGAGCTGTCAAAGGAGACACCAGAAACAAATTTGTTTAGGAAAAAAACCTGCACCAGGCTGGGGAAGACTGAAATCTGAATAGGTAAGCCAGCTTGGTTGAAAATCACTGTGGGAGCAATTATTAGGAAATGGAAGACATACAAAGACCACTGATAATCTCCTCGCATCTGCGGGCTCCCACGCAAGATCTCACCCCGTGGGTCAAATGATCCAAGAACGGTGAGCAAAAATCCCCAAAAACCACACGGGGGGACCTAGTTGAATGACCTGCAGAGAGCTGGGACCAAGATACAAAGCCTACCATCAGTAACACACTATACGCCGCCAGGGACTCAATCCTGCAGCCTGCAGACGTGTCACCCTGCCTTAGCCAGTACATGTCCAGGACCCGTCTGAGAGTTAAGTTTGCTAGAGAAGCATTTGGCATTGATCCAGAAGAACGATTGGGAGAATGTCAGATGAAACCAAAAATATAACTTTTGGTAAATAACTTAACTCGTTGTGTTTGGGAGGACAAAGAATGCCTGAGTTGCATCCAAGAGCAACACCATACCTACTGTGAAATCATGGGGTGGAAACATCATGCTTTGGGGCTGTTTTTCTGCAAAGGGACCAGGACGACTGATTCCTTAGTGAAGGACAGAATGAATGGGGCCATGTATCGTGAGATTTTGAGTGAAAACTTCTTCCATCAGCAAGGGCATTGAAGATGAAACGTGGCTGGGTCTTTCAGCTGACAAATATCCCAAACACAGACCGCCCGGGCAACGGAAGGAGTGGCTTCGTAAGAAGCATTTCAAGGTCCTGGAGTGGCCTAGCCAGTCTCCAGATTCAACCCCATAGAAAATCTTTGGAGGGAGTTGAAAGTCCGTTGTTGCCCAGCAACAGCCCCAAAACATCACTGCTCTAGAGGAGATCTGGCATGGAGGAATGGGCTAAAATACCAGCAACAGTGTTGTGAAAACCTTGTGAAGACTTACAGAAAAGCGTTTGGACCTCTGTCATTGCCAACAAAGGGTATATAACAAGTATTGAAGAAACTTTTGTTATTGACGCAAATACTTATTTTCCAGCATAATTTGGCAAATAAATTTCATTAAAAATCCTACAATGTGATTTTCTGGATTCTTTTTTATCATTTGTCTGTCATAGTTGAAGTGTACCTATGATGAAAACTTACAGGCCTCATCTCTTTTAAGTGGCGAGAACTTGCACAATTGGTGGCTGACTAAATACTTTTTTGCCCCACTGATATATAATATAATATATATATATATATATATATATATCACCATTACACACATACATATATATATATTATAGTATATACATAACACATATATACTACAGCATATATATACATATATATATATATATATATATATTATGTGTGTGCTGTATATATATTATAATATATGTGTTATATATTATGTTGTGTGTGTGTATGTATGTATATTATTATATATGTGTGTGGTGTTGGTATGTATTTTTGATATATATATGTGTGGTTGTGGAATGTGTGGTATGTATGCTATGATCATAGCTGTGTGTGTGCTCATGCATACACACTTTTTGTTGGACACAAGGTTTTTCTTTACTTTTACTATTTTCTACATTGTAGAATAATAGTGAAGACATAAACTATGAAATGGCGCATATGGAATCATGTAGTAAACAAAAAAACAGTGTTAAACAAATCAATATGTTTTAGATTTGACAAAGTAGCCACCCTTTGCCTTGATGACAGCTTTCTACACTCTTGGCATTCTCTCAACCAGCTTCACCTGGAATGCTTTTCTAACAGTCTTGAAGGAGTTCCCACATATGCTGAGCACTTGTTGGCTGCTTTTCCTTTACTCTGCGGTCCAACTCATCCCAAACCATCTCATTTGGGTTGAGGTCAGGTGATTTGTGGAGGCCAGGTCATCTGATGCAGCACTCCATCACTCTCCTTGGTCAAACAGCCCTTACACAGCCTGGAGGTGTGTTGTAGTCATTGTC
This sequence comes from Salvelinus sp. IW2-2015, assembly GCF_002910315.2. Taxonomy (NCBI): domain Eukaryota; kingdom Metazoa; phylum Chordata; class Actinopteri; order Salmoniformes; family Salmonidae; genus Salvelinus; species Salvelinus sp. IW2-2015. The sequence continues at coordinate 22,737,944 of NC_036847.1, read as the reverse complement.
TTTTTGAAAAACAAATGATAGTCCCACTKAGTGCKAACCAGATGCGATGGCCATCACTGTAGATTGCTGTCGTAGCCATGCTGGTTCAGTGTGCCTTGAATTCTAAATAAATCACTGAGTGTCACTAGCAAAGCACCATCACACTTCCTCCTCCATGCTTCACAGTGGGAACTACACATGCAGCGATCATCCGTTCACCTACTCTGCGTCTCAAAGACGAGGCGGTTGGAACCAAAAATCTCAAATTTGGACAGATTTCCACCGGTCTAATGTCCTTTGATCGTATTTCTTGGCCCAAGCAAGTTTCTTATTGGTGTCCTTTAGTAGTGGTTTCTTTGCAGCAATTCGACCACGAAGGCCTGTTTCACACAGTCTCCTCTGAACAGTTGATGTTGATGTGTCTGCTACTTGAACTCTGAAGCATTTTTTTGGGCTGCAATTTCTGATGCTGGGAACTCTAATGAATATATCCTCTGCAGCAGAGGTAACTCTGGGTCTTCCTTTCCTGTGGCGGTCCTCATGAGAGCCAGTTTCATCATAGCGCTTGATGATTTTTGTGACTGCCTTTGAAGAAACGGTCAGTTCTTAATTTTCCACATTGACAGACCTTCATGTCTTAGTAATGATGGACTGTCGTTTCTCTTTGCTTATTTGAGCTGTTCTTGCCATAATATGATAGTGGTCTTTTACCAAATAGGGCTATCTTCTGTATACTACCCCCTACCTTGTCACAACACAACTGATTGGCTCAAACGCATTAAGGAAATAAATTCCACTAATTAACTTTTAACAAGGCACAACTGTTAATTGAAATGCATTCCAGTTGACTACCTCATGAAGCTGGTTGAGAGTATGCCAAGAGTGTGCAACATGTAGCTACTTTGAATAATCTCACAAAATATATTTTGATTTGTTTAACACTTTTGGTTATTATACGATGCCATATGTGTTAATTCATAGTTTGATGTCGTCACTATTCTACAATGTAGAAAAACCCTGGAATGAGTAGGTGTGCAAACATTTGTGTGTATATATATATATATATTTTTTTATTTTATTTTTTTTATTTATACAACATATTTCTCAATTAAACAAAGCATACTAATTACAATTGAACATATGACCGTTTCAATGTTTCAGATGACTCATGTGTTCAAGAATTATGGACCAGGTGTGCGTTACATCCGATTCATTCATGGAGGAAATGACACTCAGTTCTGGGCCGGCTGGTATGGTATTCGGGTCACCAACAGTAGCATCGAGATCTTCCCATCGGTGGACAGATAGATTTCGGTGTTCCCATTTACTCTCCTAAGAGGTTACATTTGAATGTTTTGCCGACCTGCAAGCTTTGAAACCTCTCTTAGCGTAGTGTACATCATTCTGTCTTTTCAGCCTTAGGCAATTGGCACATTGTTTCTCTGTGGATATAAATTATTCTGGCTATACAATACAGGTAACTTCCAAAGTAATGGAAACGCTTGAGTAAATGAGGGATACAAAGTATATTGAAAACAGTTACTTCCACACAGGTGTTGTTCCTGAGTTAATTAAGCAATTAACATCCCATTGTACTTAGGGTCATGTATAAAAATGCCCAGTTGGCCATTATTTTTGTTACTATGGCTAGAGGAGATCTGTGACTTTGAAAGAGGGGTCTCAAAGGAGCATAGTGGTCGGTCTGTCTCAGTCACCAGATCTCAACCCAATTGAACACTTATGGGAGATTCTGGAGCGGTGACTGAGACAGCGTTTTCCACCACCATCCAWCAAAACACCAAGTTATGGAATTTCTCATGGAAGAATGGTGTCGCCTCCCTCCAATGGAGTTCATCACACAGAATCTATGTATGCTAAGGCACATTGAAGCTGTTCTAGCTAGTGGTGGCCAGCGCCCTATTAAGACACTTTGTTTTCTTTATTTTGTCAGTTACCTTTATCATTTGTGTACATCTCTGGATTGTACAGAGCACAGCAAAAATTCACATTATATGCCTGGAGTACTTCAATGTATTCCAGGCATATAATGTGCATTTCTGTTTTGCTCTGTACAATTCAGAGGAAGACAGAACAAAGGAAAGTGTGAACTTGAATGTAATGTATTATGTACATAAACGTCTGACCCATTTTGACAAACAACACCATTAAGAAATGTAGTTGAACACTTTTGCTTGTACTCACCTATATCTTAACATGTAATTGTTGTCATGTACAGTGCCTTCAAAGTATTCAAACCCCTTGACTTACTCCACATTTTCTTGTTACAGCCTGAATTCAAAATGTATTAAATAAATTTTTCTAAAACATGTACACACAATACCCCATAATTGTTGCTAATTTATTGTCAATTAAATACAGATATCTCATTTACATAAGTATTCACACCCCTGAGGCAATAAATATTAGAATCATCTTTGGCAGAGATTACAGCAGTGAGTCTTTCTGGGTAAGTCTCCAAGAGCTTTGCACACATGGATTGTATAATATTTGCACGTTCTTTTTCAAATTCAAGCTCATTGAAGTTGGTTGTTGATCATTGTTAAACAGACATTTTCAAGTCTTGCCATAGATTTTCAAAAGGATTTAAGACAAAACTGTATCTAGGCCACTCAGGAATGTTCAATGATGTCTTGGTAAGCAATTCCAGTGTATATTTGTCCTTGTCTGTCTTTAGTTACTCTCCTTTTGGAAAGGTAATTTTTCTCCCAGTGTCTGTTGCAAAGCAGACTGAACCAAGTGTTCCTTTAGGATTTTGCCTGTGTTTAAATCTCTTCTGTTTCTTTAAATACAAATTTTAAAAAACCTAGTCTTTGCTGTTGACCAGCATACCCATAATATGATGCTGACACCATCATGCTTGAAAATTAGAAGATTGGTACTCCGTGATGTGGTTGTTGGATTTGCCCCAAACATAATGCTCTTGTATTCGGGACATAAGTTAATTTATTTGCCATTTTTATTTTTTTCAAGTTTAAGTTTAGTGCCTTAATGTGAACATGATGCAAGTTTTAAAATATTTTTATTCTGTGCCGTTCCTTTTCACACTCATTTAGGTTAGTAATTGGAATAACTAGTGTTGATCCATCCTCAGTTTTCTCCTATCACAGCCATTAAACTGTAACCGTTTTAAAACATCATTGGCCTCATGGGAAAATCCCTGATAGGTTTCCTTTCTCTCCGGCAACTGAGTTAGGATGGACGACTGTATCTTTGTAGTGACTGGGTGTATTGATACACAAGTGTAATTAATGACTTAATTCTCGAAAGGATATCAATCTACTAATAGTTGCCCTTCTTTGCAATGCATTGGATAACCTCCCTGTCTGTAGTTAAATCATATTTTTTTGAATTCACTGCTCGACTGCGTGACCTTACAATGATCTGTATGTGTCAGTACAGAGATGAGGTCTTTCAAAATCAGGTTAAACACTTGCCACACAGTGAGTCCATGCAAGATTATGATTAAACACATTTTTACTCCTAAACATATTTAAAAAAAACACTTTACCTGATTTAAGTATTAATATTAAACAAAAATAGGACAGTTCTGTTCTAATTGTTTCTTTAAAAATGGTTTCCACTCTAGCTTCCTGCAGTTAGTCTGTAGAGATAGTTTGAGCTGACAAGGACTTGGTGGTGATAACCTAAAAGCTGGCGTTCCATAGACAAGATGTGTATGTTACCCGAGAGAGAGAGCCTGGAAGAGTTTAGAACAATGTCTCATCTTCTGGCATCTGGGAAACAAGCCGGGTTGAGGGTAAAGCACCACCCTATAGATCAGGGGTCAAACTCATTCCACGGAGCCTAGTGTCTTGCAGGTTTTTGGTTTTTCCTTTCAAATAAAGCCCTAGACAACCAGGTGTGGGGAGTTCCTAACTAATTAGTGATGTTAATTCATCAATCAAGTACAAGGGAGGAGCGAAAACCCGCAGACACTCGCCCTCCGTGGAATGAGTTTGACACCGTGTGCTATAGATGAACAAGGTTAGGAAGGTTAGAAATGACTAGCATTTTTTTAGGGCCTATATATCATATTTTTCATTATCAGTTAGGCTCACACGACCTAACAGTCGAGACTGTTGTGTCAACATATCATATTGCAATAATTAATCGATATTAAATAAAGATGATTGTTTGAAGAAATGACCAATTCTCTCAGTACTGAAATTTCCATGACAACGTATATATGCTTGCCATAACAAATGGTTTAATTACGTATTGATTAAAGACATTTTCAGATTTTTTTTTAAATTATTTGAAAATGTTCTACACAGTCCACTTTGACATGTATGGGGTATATGGCAGTGACTTAATAAATTTCAAATTCAGGCAGTAACAATGTTTGGGGAAATAGTCAATGGGTGTGAATACTTTCTGAAGGCACTGTTTATATTAATAGGATAATATGGTTCTCTTTTGAATAATGGTTCTCTTTTCTTATGGTTCTCTTTTGAATAATAAGTTACACTTGTATAACTAAATACATACATTTTAAAAGTGTACTGTCCTTATTGTTTGTTCAACTACTGTGGAGTGATTTGTATCCTCTATATAAGAACAATACAGGCACTACATCAATATACTGAGGCCCCCATACTTGAAGTGCATTCGGAAAGTATTCAGACCCCTTAACTTTTTCCACATTTGTTACGTTACAGCCTTATTACAAAATTGTTTACATGATGAGCAAACCAGTTAAATCTACACACAATACCCCWTAGTGACAAATTTAAAACATGTATTTAGACATTTTTGCAAATGTATAAAAATAAAACCTTATTTACATAAGTGTCCAGACCCTTTGCTATGAGACTTGAAATTGAGCTCAGGTGCATCCTGTTTCCATTGATCATCCTTGAGATGTTTCTACAACTTGATTGTCCACCTGTGGTAGATTCAATTGATTGGACATGATTTGGAAAGGCACAACTGTCTATATAAGGTCCCACAGTTGACAGTGCATGTCAGAGCAAAAACCAAGCCATGAGGTCGAAGGAATTGTCCGTAGAGCTCGAGACAGGATTGGTGAAAGGTACCAAAGAAATTCTGCAGTATTGAAAGTCCCCAAGAACACAGTGGCCACAGTATTCASACCCWTTACTCAGTACTTTGTTGAAGCACCTAACAGCGATTACAGCCTTGAGTCTTCTTGGGTATGGTGCTACAAGTTTTGCACACCTGTATTTGGGGAGTTTCTCCCATTTT
>NC_036847.1:22726655-22728648 GCF_002910315.2 Salvelinus sp. IW2-2015 | reverse complement strand
TATTCTTTATGTTTCTGCAGATCCTCTCAAGCTCTGTCAGTTTGGATTGGGATTGGTTGCAAAGCTATTTTCAGGTCTCTCCAGAGATGTTATCAGGTTCTAGTCCGGGCTCTGGCTGGGCCACTCATGACATTGATACTTGTCCTGAAGCCACTCTGCCGTTTTGTCTCTTAGCCGTCTTATCCACTCTCTCTCTTCTTTATCTCCTACAGCATAAGGTGCTCGTCGATTCATGCGCAGCTGGGAATTTTATTGACGGAGCGCTCGCTCTTAGTCTAATGATCCCCATTATCCCTGTGGCTAGACCTTTCCCAGTTCACGCTCTGGATAGTCGACCATTGGGGTCCGGGCTAATCAGGGAAGCTACTATCTCCCTGGCCATGGTGATGCAGYGGAGTCACGAGGAGAGAATCAGTCTCTTTCTCATTGACTCTCCTGCATTTCCCGTGGTACTGGGCCTTCCCTGGTTAGCTCATCATAACCCCACTATTTCATGGCAACAGAGGGCTCTCATGGGGTGGTTGCGAGAGTGCTCGGGGAGGTGTGTAGGGGTTTCCGTTGGTGCTACTACGGTGGAAAGCCCAGACCAGGTCTGCACTGTGCGCATCCCCCCCGAATATGCCAATTTGGATCTCGCGTTCTGTAAAAAAGAAGGCGACTCAATTACCACCCCATCGACGGGGGGATTGTGCGATCAATCTCCTGGTAGACGCTGCACTTCCCAGGAGTCACGTGTATCCCCTGTCGCAAGTGGAGACGGTGGCTATGGAGACATATGTCTCCGAATCCCTGCGTCAGGGGTACATTTGGTCATCCACTTCACCCGTCTCCTCGAGTTTCTTTTTTGTGAAGAAGGATGGAGGTTTGCGCCCGTGCATTGATTATCGAGGTCTTAATAAAATCACGGTGAAGTACAGTTACCCGCTACCTCTTATTGCCACGGCGATTGAGTCAATGCARGGGGCGCGCTTCTTCARAAAACTGGATCTCAGGAGCGCATACCACCTGGTGCGWATCCGGGAGGGAGACGAGTGGAAGACGGCGTTTAGTACCACCTCAGGGCATTATGAGTACCTTGTCATGCCGTACAGGTTGATGAATGCTCCATCAGTCTTCCAATCCTTTGTAGATGAGATTTTCAGGGNGGTTTTGGTCAGGTGGCTGCTCCCATTACCTCACTGCTGAAGGAGGGTCCTGTACGTCTGCAGTGGTCAGTTGAGGCGGACAGGGCTTTGGGCAACTAAGGGCTCCGTTTACCTCAGCGCCCGTGCTGGCCCCTCCGGATCCCTCTTTGGCGTTCATAGTGGAGGTGGACGCGTCCGAGGCTGGGATAGGAGCGGTGCTCTCTCAGCGCTCGGGTACGCCACCAAAGCTCCGCCCCTGTGCCTTCTTCTCGAAGAAGCTCAGCCCGGCGGAGCAAAACTATGACGTAGGGGACCGGGAGCTGTTGGCTGTAGTCAAGGRCTTGAAGGCGTGGAGAGCTTGATGGGGCTAAACACCCTTTTCTCYTCTGGACTGACCACCGCAATCTGGAGTACATCCGGGCAGCGAGGAGACTGAACCCTCGCCAGGCAAGGTGGGCCATGTTTTTCACCCGTTTTTGTTTTCACCATTTCGTACAGACCAGGTTCCCAGAACGTTAGGGCAGACGCACTCTCCTGGCAGTATGACACAGAGGAGCGGTCCATGGATCCCACTCCAATACTCCCCGCCTCTTGCTTGGTGGCGCTGGTAGTGTGYGAGCTGGACGCGGACATTGAGCGAGCGTTAAGTGCAGAGCCCCCTCCCCCTCAGTGTCCGGCTGGGTGTCTGTACGTTCCGTCTCCTGTCCACGACCGGCTGATCTATTGGGCCCCACAAGTCACCCTCCTCTGGTCATCCTGGGATCGGTCGGACAGTGCGCTGTCTTAGTGGGAAGTACTGGTAGCCCACTTTGGCTAAGGATGTGAGGGTTTATGTTTCCTCCTGCTTGGTGTGTGCCCAGTGTAAGGCT
>NC_036847.1:22723940-22724702 GCF_002910315.2 Salvelinus sp. IW2-2015 | reverse complement strand
GAGTTAACCAGGATGTGGGTAGATTTCTGAGGTCTTATTGCCAGGACCGGCCGGGGGAGTGGGCAGCGTTTGTGCCCTGGGCAGAAATGGCCCAGAACTCGCTCCGCCACTCCTTCACTAACATCTCTCCCTTCCAGTGTGTGTTGGGGTATCAGCCGGTTCTGGTTCCTTGGAATCAGAGTCCGACCGAAGCTCCTGCGGTGGATGACTGGTTCCGGCGCGCGGAGGAGACATGGTGAGCCAGAAAGTTGGCGCAGACCGTCACCGCAGTGAGGCCCCGGTGTTCACACCGGGGGACCGGGACTGGCTCTCGACCCTCCGCCTGCCCCTCCGCCTGCCCTGTCGGAAGCTGGGTCGGCGGTTTGTGGGGCCATTTAAAGTCCTGAAGAGAGTGAACGAGGTATTGTTATAGGTTAAAGCTTCCCCCCGATTACTGCATTAACTTCTTGACGCAAGGATCCCTTTAGCGGGATCATTTTCATAAACAACGCTGAATTGCAGAGCGCAAAATTCAAAATAAATACWAAAAATATTTATAATCATGYAATCACAAGTGAAATATACCAAAACACAGCTTAGCTTGTTGTTAATGCACCTATTGTGTCAGATTTTGAAAATATGCTTTACAGCGAAAGCCATCCAAGCGTTTGAGTTTATCAATCACTAGACAAAACAGTAAGAACAGCTAGCTGCAAATTAGCTTGGTCACGAAAGCCAGAAAAGCAATAAAATTAATCGCTTACCTTTGATGATCTTCGGATG
>NC_036847.1:22712484-22717714 GCF_002910315.2 Salvelinus sp. IW2-2015 | reverse complement strand
TGTACAGATCTAGAATAGAGTACGAGGCAGTTTAATTTGGGCACGATTTTTTACAAAGTGGAAACAGCGCCCCCATATTGACAAGAATTTAAGCAGTACAACACAGGATAGCATGACTAATTATGTATATTTTCCACGACAGCATCTATTCCCTATCAGATTTTTTTTAAAATATAATTTAGCTGTAATGACGAGCGGGAATGCAGACCCTGATATGGGTTCTGTTAGATTTGTAAATGTGTTACATTGGAACAGCGCACAGAGCGAGCAAAGTTGATACATCGTATAATTGTATCACCTGTTATAACCAAGCGCACAGGCCAGCTTGAGTAGACTTTGCAAGTTTGCTGTCACGCAGCCTGAGTGCCAGAGAGGGGAAATGGAGCAGCTTCACAGCAAAGAGCAGCTTGTGTCTAGCCTAAACGATAAAAAAATATGACCCGTATTACCAGAGATACCTTTTTTTTCCCTAATGGTATTTGTCCGCATTTTAGATAATTTCACAAACCATGACGTGGGCCATTTTAAACGAATTGTAAAAAAGGCCGTCCTGCTCCTCTCCTCTACCTAACTTCCCCTCACAGTCCCTTCAATTTCCCTTAAGTCTCGTTAATTTGACTACTCAGCCTACCAAAGCAACCCAGTCTCTCATTTTTATTTACTAATAGCACAAACTTATGGAGCATCAAACTGAATTACATAGCCCTGCCATTCCCAACCATCAGAGCGCTTGGAAATGTGCATCTGAACACTGCACTCACCTACTCAGATCAGAGTGTTATCTTGTCCGAAGGGAGAAGACACATGTTTCTGAGGACTTTCTATTTTTTACAGTAACACAAATGTCTGAATGTTGGCTGTTACTCTTCTTTAATGTTAGCGTTTCCAATACTGCTTTGCCTATTGTGTGTCGTATGTAGTATTATTCCATACTGCCATACGTGTTATTGAATATGTATGAACTTTCCAATTTGTAAGTCGCTCTGGATAAGAGCGTCTGCTAAATGACTTAAATGTAAATGTAAATGTTATTGCATTGGTTGCACAAGGTCTCAGCCTGGCAGATTCTCACGGAAGGCTGAAGAGAGAGGGTGCCATTAATCTTGACCCTTTGTCAATCCAAGTAATTGGTTTCTTTCTCTGTCCAAAAGGTGAATGTTTGTTTATATTGATGCTGTGTTTATAGCCCTTTATAGACATGTTGTTATTGTAATGCCAGTTATTCATGTACACAGAGTTGCAACTTTGGTTTTAGAAGTGGAGGGGATATAACTCTATATATATATATATAAAAATATTTTTATCCAGTCAGATAAACACCCCAAACAGCCTACCCGACTGATCACATTCCAATGATAAAACTCCGGGAGACAAAAATGCAATTTCAGAGTGTGAGTGCGTGCGTGTTTGTGGTGAATATCAAGAGTACAGTGATGTGCCTCAACATCATCTTCTAACCAGACAGCACTACAGAGGACAGAACCAAACCAATAAGTAAACTCGGCAAAAAAAAGAAACGTCCTCTCACTGTCAACTGCGTTTATTTTCAGCCAACTTAACAAGTTATGTTCATACAAATATTTACACAAGATTCAACAACAGACATAAGCTGAACAAGTTCCACAGACATGTGACTAACAGAAATGGAGTAATGTGTCCCTGAACAAAGGGGGGGTCAAAATCAAAAGTAACAGTCAGTATCTGGTGTGGCCACCAACTGCATTAAGTACTGCAGTGCATCTCCTCCTCATGGACTGTACCGGATTTGCCAGTTCTTGCTGTGCGATGTTACCGCACTCTTCCACCAAGGCACTTGCAAGTTCCCGGACATTTCTGGGGGGAATGGCCCAAGCCCTCNGTTTATACCAATTTCGTTCTCCTGCGCCTGACTTCCCTTCCACCAGCACGCACCCCATTACAATTTCGTTGTATATGTTAACTAGTTGTAATTTGTACAATATGCCTTACGTAACCTATCTTATGTAACCATACCAAATGTAACATATCATACTAATTTGAGTGTCCCGGATTRACGTTTTCCATGTTACATATCGTCTTTGAGACCAGTCTGTGTGGGTAGGTCCCCCCCCCTGTTTTGGTCTGTTTGCTTCATTTAAGAAACATTTTGCAACAGAATCAGCGGTTTGAATATGCCCCATTTATCACTCCATTCAGCGTCGCTCTGCTTTGGAGAGCAAGGCCAGACACAGATCTCATCCTGAGGATCGTAAGTGCCTTCTCCCTCTAGCAGAAGACACTCACAAAATCAACACAAGTCCACTACTGGATACTTTGACCAATTTACAGAAGGTCCGTGTACCTTGTGACCAATGGTTTTCTGAGTGAAAGCGGAAAATTAGGTTACATGAAAATGGCCTGGTTTTTAAAAAAMATATATATAATAACTGAAAAGTGGCTTGTTTTTTTTGTCCACCTTTTTTGCATGGAAACCATTACCACGGTTAAATTAAGGTACCAAAACCTCATGATGCTTATGATACCAACGTTTTAGAATACCGTAGTACCGTTTCATATGATACTACCTAATTTTTCAGCCCTACCAATGTTTATGAAGTCTGTTTTGTTAATAAATTCAATTGAATTTCAGCAACAGTCACTAGTCTCTTGTATGCGCCAGTCCAATAATATCCACTTKATTTTCAACTGTATTCAGCCAGCCGCATCCCCTACCTGCCCTCACTCACCTACTTCTCTCTGTCCGCTCTTCCTGTGCATTGTCGTAGAAATTATAATCAAAGGAAACAACACTTTTATAAGATTTGCAAAAATGAAGCAATCAATCATCACCAAGAATGGTTCAGAGTTGAAAGTGTTGGTTCCACTTTTCTGGGATCTGTTATTTACTTAACAAATAAGGAATACTCAATGTGCACTTATAAATCATAGCAATTTTAATCAAAATACAGCWGTAGACAGAAGTCAAAGATCAAACATCAGACATACAACTGATGTCTCTGCTGAGTTTTGCTCCGAACAAAAGAAAGACAGGATTTTATATACCCGAGATCACACCTAATGGTGTGATCTCCTATGTCAAAACTTATTCTTAACACAAGGTTTCTGAGAACCTGTCTCAGCGGTATGCAAATTTGCCCTTGTTTCAYAGAAAAACAGACGCTGTCTCTCTGTGTCTCACTATCACCCACAGTCCCTTTTCTCACAGACYCGGGGCTGCGGGTTTTGACAGAGAGCTAGACACAGACAGAGGTCTCAATATTCTGCTATAAAGTAAGCATAAGTACAATGGCACGTAAGCAAATCAACTTTAACCCTTCAAAAGCTTAACAAGCATAGTCGGGTCTCTGCTTTTATAGAAAAATACATACTTTTTGTATACGTGGCATTCAGCAGATGGTGTGTGTAAAAGGCAATTAGTTGTCTGTGCAGATTTAAGATACTGTAGCGCTGTCTTAGGCATCTCACAAGTACGGACATTGCAATTTATTGCCTGGCCACATCTGCAGTCCTATGCCACCTTGCAGCATGCCTTCTTTGGTGTTTTCCAGAGTCAGTAGAAAGGCCTCTTTAGTTTCCTAAGTTTTCATACTGTGACCTTAATTGCCTACCGTCTGTAAGCTGTTAGTGTATTAATGACCGTTACACATGTGCATGTTCATTCATTGTTTATTGTTCATTGAACAAGCATGGGAAAGTCTTTAAAACCCTTTACAATGAAGATTTGTGAAGTTATTCGGATTTTTACGAATTACCTTTGAAAGACAGGGTCCTGAAAAAGGGACGTTTCTTTTTTTGCTGAGTTTATATATAGCGGGTGAGGGCATTCACAGCCGACCGCTCAGACGGGTGAGGGCATGATTGAGTGCTGTGCGATAACGATGGCTAGTCGACAAACCACTCTTAGATGATTTGTTGAGAGCCCCGACACAAATGATACACCCCTTAGTCTACATGACAAACAGCAGATGTGTGGAATGGGTCACAAGGTTAGACTTGATATATGAGAAGAGGTATCCCCCAGCCAGATAGCATTTGCAATGAGACATGTTCTTATTGTACAGAGTTTGGCTCCTAAGACAAGACTGAAATCAATTGTCAACTCCAGATACCCCTATCTCAAGAAACTAATGTCCTTGACCACACGCCTAGACGAGCCCACGGAGGGGAGTGAGCCTCTAGGTCCTACACTATCCCAGAATAGGTGCAACATCAGAGATGACATACAATGTTTCCAGACACTACCTCACACATCCTGTCTCAGACCTTTATCTCCCCAAAGCCAAAGGAGGGAGTGACTGGGCACAGACATTGTGGAGCAAGTAATTGGTTCCCCATTAATCACGCCATCCCTTCACATGGTTTGTAATAGGTAAAGATACATATCTACATGTGAAGACAATGTTCCCTCCTGTCCTCTTTATTTTCTGATATTTTGCATAGCAACAGGGACATGTGATAGACAAGCCTGACTTCTCCCTCTCTGGGCCCCAGGTGACTGAGGCCCATATGAAGGAGGAAGTGCAACTGCCAACACCAGAGTCCGAAGGGATACATTCTAATAACAAGAGTTCAACAGTTCAATCATATAAGCTATTATGTATCGGGTTTCAGGTAAGACCCAGATGCAGACAACGTCGAAGTAACAACAGTTTATTAGTCCAACAGGGGCAGGCAAAAGACAGGTCAAGGGCAGGCAGGGGTCATAATCCAGATAGGTGGGGCAAAGGTACAGGATGGCAGGCAGGCAGGCAGGCTCAGGGAAGGCAGAAAAGGTCTACACCTAGAAAACAGGAACAATCGAAAGACAGGAACAGAGGGAAAAACGCTGGTAGGCTTGACGAAACAAAACGAACTGGCAACAGACAAACAGAGAACACAGGTATAAATACACAGTGGATAATGGGGAAGATCGGCGACACCTGGAGGGGGGTGGAAACAATCACAAAGACAGGGGAAACAGATCAAGGTGTGACATTATGCAGATAAGACATCTTAATTATCTATGTTACCGAGCTACATTCTGATTCTTCCACCACAATATCCGTGATCCTTGGGATGTCCCTTCCCTAAACCCTCTTCTAAAAGCAGGATACCTCCAGGCAAATCTGGTTATAAGGATGTGATGGTTGTGATGATGTCATTTCAACCAGTTTTGCCCGCAGGGTAATTTAGGCCTGGAACAAAGTGTCCATCTGTAATCTAATTCTTCCGTGTTTGGATGTAACAAAATGATGGAAATAAAAATGAATTT
>NC_036847.1:22634233-22712459 GCF_002910315.2 Salvelinus sp. IW2-2015 | reverse complement strand
AGACCCTGATATGGGTGTCTGTTAATTTGTAAATTGTTACATTGAAACGCACAGAGCGAGCAAGTTGATACATCGTATAATTGATATCACCTGTTATAACCAAGCGCACAGGCCAGCTTGAGTAGACTTTGCAAGTTTGCTGTCACGCAGCCTGAGTGCCAGAGAGGGGAAATGAGCAGCTTCACAGCAAAGAGCAGCTTGTGTCTAGCCTAACGATAAAAAAATATGACCCGTATTACCCAGAGGATACCTTTTTTTCCCTAATTGGTATTTGTCCGCATTTTAGATAATTTCACAAACCATGACGTGGGCCATTTTAAACAATTGTAAAAAAGGCCGTCCTGCTCCTCTCCTCTCAACTTCCCTCACAGTCCCTTCAATTTCCCTTAAGTCTCGTTAATTGACTACTCAGCCTACCTAAGCAACCCAGTCTCTCATTTTATTTACAATCACAAAACTTATGGAGCATCAAAAACTGAATTACATAGCCTGCCATTCCCAACCATCAGAGCGCTTGGAAATGTGCATCTGAACACTCACTCACCTACTCAGATTCAAGAGTTATCTTGTCCGAAGGAGAAAGACACATTGTCTGAGACTTTCTATTTTTTACAGTAAACACAAATGTCTGAATGTTGGCTGTTACTCTTCTTTAATGTATAGCGTTTCCAAATCTGCTTTGCCTATTGTGTGTCGTATGTAGTATATTCCATACTCCATACTGTTTATTCATTGGTTGCACAAGTCTCAGCCTGGAGATTCTCACGGAAGGCTGAAGAGAGAGGGTGCCATTAATCTTGACCCTTTTCAATCCAAGTAATTGGTTTCTTTCTCTGTCAAAAAGTGAATGTTTGTTTATATTATGGCTGTGTTATAGCCCTATAAGACATGGTTTATGTAATGCAGTTATTCATTTACACAGAGTTGCAACTTTGGTTTTAGAATGAGATATAACTCATATATATAATATATATATATAATAATATATATATATATATAAAATATTTTTATCCAGTCGAAGACCTGTGTGGAATTGTCTTGATAGTCTTGCACTGCATCATTAAAATGACATTTTAGGGATGGCTGTATTTCTAAACTCTGAACACCCCAGACTTTTAATGTAACTCTTGACCCTATGGGCCCTAAAAGCAAGTTGATTTATTAGCTTGACTCTAGATCAAAGAAATTGATTAGTTATTGTGAGAGGAGACTAAAAATGTATTTCATTATCCAAGTATCAGTTCATAGTCAGCACGTTGCCTTGTTACAACAGTATTACTACATAGATTTCTATTATTATTATTATTATTATCTGTTAACTGAATGCAGTAATGGATAACAGTTTACAGTTTGCAGTTGTACTTTCAAATACAATACAAGTTGTTTTAATCACCTACAGTATAAAAACAACATGTAAATTGTTGGTCCAATGTTTCGTGAGCTTTAATAAAATAAACCAGAAATGTTCCATATTTTGTGCACAAATTTGTTTACATCCCTGTTAGTGAGCATTTCTGCTTTGCCAAGATAATCCATCCACCTAACAGGTGTTGCATATCAAGAAGCTGATTAACAGCATGATCATTACACAGGTGCATCTTGTGCTGGGAACAATAACAGGCCACTCTAAAATGTGCAGTGTTGTCACCCAACACAATGCAACAGATGTCTGAACTTTTGAGGGAGTGTGCAGTTGCCATCCTGACTGCAGGAATGTCCACCCCAGCTGTTGCCAGAGAATTTCATGTTAATTCTCTACCATAAGCTGCCTCCAAAGGGAATTTTGAGAATTTGGCAGTACGTCCCACCGGCTTCACAACTGCAGACCACATGTAGCCACGCCAGCCCAGGACCTCCACATCCGGCTTCTTCACCTGTGGGATCATCTGAGACCAGCCACCCGGACAGCTGATAAAATTGGGTTTGCACAACTGAATAATTTCTGCACAAACTGTCAGAAACCGTCTCAGGGAAGCTCATCTGTATGTTCGTCGTCCTCACCAGGGTCTTGACCTGACTGCAGTTTGGCGTCGTAACCGACTTCAGTGGGCAAATGCTCACCTTCGATGGCCATTGGCACACTGGAGAAGTGTGCTCTTCACGGATGAATCCTGGTTTCAACAGTACCGGGCAGATGTGTACTGCGTTGTGTTGGTGAGCGATTTGCTGATGTCAACATTGTGAACAGAGTGCCCCATGGAGGTGGTGGGGTTATTAAGCTACAGAAAACAAACACAATTGCATTTTATCGATGGCAATTTTATCGATGGCAATTTGAATGCCTAGAGAGAACATGACGAGATCCTGAGGCCCATTGTCGTGCCATTCATCCGCCGCCATCACCTCATGTTTCAGCATGATAATGCACAGCCTCATGACGGAGCTGTAAAACACAAAAGGGGGCATATTTTCACGTTATGGTCTTGTGAAGGCTGGCTGAATTCTGGCAAAGAGTATCTTATTTTATCTTAGTATGTCTACAGATTCTCCCTTCTTCCTGTTTTTGTTTGCTTGGAAATCTTGATACTGGAGACTGTTATCTGAAGAAACTGTGTAACCAAAGGTTGGTTATCCTCCCACAATATCAAGTTATGTATCACTAGATTTTATTTATTACAAGATTAAGGGTATACTGGGCAACTTCCATAAGGCCTGGATGCCTTAAATGGAATACAGTACGACTAATACAGTACGTCTGTATTGAGAAAATGCCCACGTCAGGAGAGATACCTGTTTAGGCAATCCCTAGCTGCTGGGCTGCTCAGTCCCGGCCCTGGGGGTCTGCCGTCCTGTGGGTTGTCACTCTGGCCTTGGCCTAACACACCCAAAACCAATAATGAATGTTTCACTAAGATTCTAAAGCTGAGTCGGATGTGTTGGGTTGCGGCGCTGCAGAGGGTGAGATGGTTTGTTAAAGAAGAATGGTAGAAAGTTTAAGCAGAGTGAGCTGAAGACAGGAGGATAAATGGAAGTGAATGTTCGGAGGTGGTAGGTGTGGTGAAGTTCTCAGAGCCCGAGGCTTGCACCGAGGGTCAGGATAAAGATGAGTCTGTGACAGTAGGAGTGAAGTTTTTGGAAAAAGTGGACCATTGCCTTTTGGCTGATCTATTTGTAATTTCAGAGTGGGTGAAAACAGAGTTGGGTGATGTGGAATCGGTGAGGGTAACCAGAAGTGGTCTTGTGATAATTGTTTGTGTTTCTGCTGGACAGAGGGAGCAGGCACTCCGCGTTAAACGAATGGGGTAAGAGATGTGAATTGTTTTGCTCCCAATAAAAGGACGCCATTGAAAGGAGTGATTACTGGGGTAGCGGTAAATGTAAAAGTTGACCAACTGAAGGGGAAGATTCCTGGTGTTTGTGATGCTKGTCGTTTGGTGCGCGTAGGAAGGGTAGCGTGAGTGGTGAAACAGAAGAGTCATTGTCTGTTCTTTTGAGTTTTGATGTTGTCTTTGCCTGATAAAGAGATGTTAGGATATATAAGTTATCCTGTATGAGCTTTTGTGCCGAATACATTACGTTGTTACAGGTGTCAAGCTTATGGGAATGTGGCAGAAGTGTGAAGGAGGGAGGTTCCTATGTGTGAGAAATGTGCAGAAGGGGATGAAGCAAAGAAATCTGTAGCATTGGGGAAAATATTGGTATCTGTTAATTGTAGGGGTGGCCATGGGCTGGGGATCAGAAATGTCCGGTGCGAGAGAGGCAGGTTGAGGTTTCGAGAGTTAGAGTCGTGCAGAAGTTGTCATATGCGGAGGCAGTGAAGAAAGTAGAGGAAGATGGGTCAAGGGGGAGGGATCCTGAGAGGAGTGGTGTGAGGAGTAGATCTGTACCAGTACAGAGGGATAAAACAAGTGATATATGTTTCAGTAAGATTGGATTTTTAGCATTTATAGCAATGGTCATTAAATGTACTGCAGGGATGGAACGTAAGTCACAGAAAATGTAAGTTGTGGTGGCATCTGCAGAGAGGTATTTGGGTGTGCAAGACTTCCCAGCTAGCAATGAAGAATCGTCCGAGAAGCCGGCCCTCTTCCGGTGGGCCGGAACTGAATAAATCGGCCCAGTGTCGGACTCAGCCTTGAATCAAAATGAATGACTGCCCAGAATCGGCCCAAGTACATCGGGCCGTTTCCATCTACCGGAATTTAGCCGACTTTGCCGGCATCTTACCAGAATCCCCCCAGAAGCGGCCCGATGCTAATTTAAATGAATGTATACAAAATTACCTGATTTAGTCATTTTAAATATTACTATTATAAAAATTTTGCATAACAATTATACCTATCCACCCCCTAAAAAAATATGTCGGACCGTACACCTGGGGACTCTGTCAGCGTGCATGCGCCTGGCCCGCCACAGGAGTTGCTACAGCGCGATGAGATAAGGACATCCCGGCCGGCCGAACCCTCCTCTAACTCGGACGATGCTGGGCCAATTGTGCGTCGCCTCATGGGTCTCCCGGTCGCGGCTGGCACGGGTATCGAACTAGCATCTGTGGCAAAGCAGTTTTCACTGCGATGCAGTGTCTTAGACCATGCACCACTCAGGAGGCTCCATCCACAAAGTTTTTAATGCTTATCAATTGCCTTGCACAAAGTATAAAAATACTAAAATACTACTTAAGCTGGACTCTGAAAGAATTTAATTTAAATGTTAATTGTATTTTTTGATCACAGAAACAATGAGAAAATATTGAACAATAAATAAATAATGAAAWGTTACATAAAGCAGCCTGTGTAATCATCTGCCAGAGAGTAGCCCCAATCGGCCTGAGACCCAAGTAATACATTTGGGCCAGATAACTCTCACCGGAATTGTCCCGAGCCCCAAGTAATACATTTGGGCCAGATAACTCACACCGGAATCGGCCCAAGCTCAATCCCTGCATCCTAGCCATAAGTAATACTGCCTAATACTGCCCAGACTCGGGCCACATGACGTCGGCCGAGTCTGACTCTCAGGTGCCCTGACTCAGACGGAATTCCACAGATCCACTGTGCTAGCTGGGTTGACATCAGAAGATGTACAGGGTGTGTTAAGGGGTGGTGTCCCATCCTTTCATGCTGTTGGCCTGAAGTAGGACTAAATCAATTTAAATAGTGTAGTAGAGTGGTGTGTGTTTTTATGTAGTTTTTTGTGAGTGTATTGTAAATGGTAGGGTATTTTTATTTATTTAATCAAAGTATAAGGGAGTTATACTCCAGTCTAGTAGGTGGCGGTAATGCAAAATGTATTGGATGCCAACCGCCGTTAAACCTCATCGAAGAAGGACAGGGGCGAGGAAGGAAAACGAACAAAAATGCTGTAAACTTATGTTAAGTCGTGCTGACTTGATTAAAATGCAAGTAAACAGTACCTTTCGCGTTGTAGTTAATAGTACAAGCTCATAGAAAGGGTAACACATTTGGAGGCACAGCTGGGAGTTATTTACATGTGAGCACCGGCCCATATTCATTGAACGGACGAGTGAGAGACGTTTGAGAGTAACTAGCTAGCTAACGTTAGCGGGCTAACCACGCAACGGATTTCTAGCTATCTTGCCATTGCCTCCATTGTCGTTGTTTCCACGTGAGTAGGAAAATATGAATCGAGAAAGGGAAACGTTGTTGGATGAAATCGAACAGAGTTTATGGACTTTAACTGAGGACAATTTACGGCACCTGTGTGTACGTTGTGGAATAGGAGGTGTAGATGACGCTGAAGTGAAAGGAAAGAGCCGTCGCGCATTGCGGCGCAAATTGATTCAAGATTACTGTGAGAAGGAGGATTTAATGGAATCAGAGGACGAGGGAATGTTTTGTCTGTTACAACTGAAAGACGAAATAAAAGTAATATCGGACTCGGAGGATGCTGCAAAACGTCTGCCTACAAGTTCTAGCCAGTCGGCACCAACGACGCAATTGGACAGCGAACCCAGCGGAGAGACAGGAGCTGCGGCAGGACGAAAAGAGGAGGTAGGGGCTCCTCAGTACAGCAGAAAGGTGAGCCCAGCTACTGAAAGGCACACACCACAGAGAGAGAGAGAGTGAGGTTAGTATGCCCAGTCATAAAGACTTTTAAAATCCATGGACAGATAGATCAGAAAGCTAAACTCAGCTTCAGCAGCCTAGAACATCAGATTTGAAAATGTACTGAGAAAAGGATACACTGAATTAGAAATCATAGAAGCAGTACTCAGAGCTGTGAGCCCAGGGCTTTAAGATGAGGTGTTATTTGGAGGGAAAAACAGACATTCTACACACTAAGGCAAATCTCGAGGACACATTATGCAGAGAAGGGCGCCACTGAATTGTGTCACAAGGCAACAAAAAGAGCCGGGAGAGTCTGCCTTGGACTTCCTAGTCTTCGACCTGAGACAGTGTTATCAGCCTCAGCTCGTGCCCAATCAGGAATTAAATATGGGTGAGTTAGTCAAGAGCCAGTGCCTGCAGACCATTGTTACTGGATTAACAAACTATAACGTCAGGACAGAGATGAGAGTGCATCTCCAGAATGTTAACACCAGTGATGAACTGTTGCTTGAGAAAATGCAAATTGKTCAGGGCAATGAAAGCGAACACATGCAAAAGGCCAGYATTTGACGTGAGTTCACACCCACATGAGTGAACGCAGTACAGAGTGAGGATAATMGGGATAACGGAGAGGAATGTGCACAGGCAGAGCCCCCACAGACCACAGTCCGAAAACAAAATAAATACAATCCCCCTCATGAGTAAAATTGATGCACGCGATCAAAGAACTGACATGTAGCATRATTAGTACAGTTAGTGCAAGGCCAGGGTGACAGTTAGGAATCTCTCCAACAGAAAACCAAGTACAACCAACAGAGAGAAGAGAATTCAAAAGTTATGAGACTGGTCAGCAGACTGGTCAGCATTGCTACAAATGTGGCGGTGATAGCCATTGGGCAGTAGGATGTAGGATCAGGGGCAACGCACAGCCATCGGGGAAACGCCTGAGGGTCACAACCATGGAACGGTGTGTGACCTTAGATACATCTAGTTCCATCCAGTGTTGCTGCAGTGTAAAGGGAGAGAGAACCTCAGAGTTTAAGATGTGTTCATAAAGCTGCCTATTGTTCCAACAGGATCATTAGAATCAGCACCAACCTACATTTAAGACTGCTCGCAAAATGAAAGACCACAACTCACCTTGTCCCATGACACAGAGAGAGTGGGGACCAACTACTCCAGCTACCCCAGAACATTGTAATGTAGCACAGCTCATTGGAAAAAAATGTCAAGTGGTGTTATTTGCAGGGTGTAAATACGCAAGCACTATGAGACACGGGCTCAGGTATCCATCATAAGTGAGGAATGGAGAAGACCAGCACTATGAGACACGGAGGACTCAGGGAATGTCCAATACATAAAGTGAGGGGAGGAGAAGACCACACATAAGAAGACACGAGCCAGGGTACCAAAGCATAGAGGAGGAAATGAAGAAAGACGCAAGCACAGAGACCACGGCGCAAGGTAACCATCATCAGTGAAGCAAGGGGAGAACAAGACACAATGAGACACGGGCTCAGGTATCCATCATAAGTGAGGAATGGAGAAGACACAGCACAATGAGACACGGGCTCAGGTATCCATCATAAGTGAGGAATGGAGAAGACCAAGCACTATGAGACACGGGCTCAGGTATCCATCATAAGTGAGGAATGGAGAAGAACCAGCACTATGAGACACGGGCTCAGGTATCCATCATAGTGAGGACACGCTACCTAATGAGACCTAGTTCTCTTGTAAGAGTACAGGATACAGGTAGAAATAATGCAAGAAGTTGCAGCAAAAGATGGGGAAGAGTATCATACAGCAGCCATAATAGCTAGAAACATGGAGAAAATCAACAGCAAAGTTAAATAGACCTACAACGATCGGAATAAAAGGTTTGGGTTCTGTTCTCAGGGATATCGTACCGGTGAGGATACAGAATGTCAGAACGTGGGCACCGGAGAAGCTATGATCACACTGGGAGGACCAAATACACATGAGTAACTAAGGAAAAGGCGACACGCCTGTCTAGGAGGTCAAACCCGAGAGGGGTACAGACAGGCCTGGGTTTGCGGTGCAATATACTCTTGTCAGAGATATTCTCTACCATTTGAGGAACTAGTTCAAGCACCGGGTAGTCTGTGGACAAGGGAACCGCCCCACGTAGAGTCTGTGGAGAAGGGAAACTGCCCACAGCGTAAGATGTCTGTGGAGAAGGGAACCGCCCAGCGTAGAGGTCTGTGGAGAAGGGAACCGCCCCAGCGTAGAGGTCTGTGGAGAAGGGAACTGCCTCCAGCGTAGATGGTCTGTGGAGAAGGGAACCGCCCAGCGTAGATGGCCGTGGAGAAGGGAACCGCCCCAGCGTAGAGGTCTGTGGAGAAGGGAACCGCCCCAGCGTAGAGGTCTGAGGGGAAGGAAAACCGCCCCAGCGTAGAGGTCTGTGGAGAAGGGACCGCCCAGCGTAAAGAGTCGTGGAGAAGGAAACGCCCAGCTAGATGTCTGTGAGAAGGGAACGCCCAGCGGAGTCTGTGGAGAAGGGAACCGCCCCAGCGTAGAGTCTTGGAGAAGGAACCGCCCGACGAGAGGTCTGTGGAGAAAGGAACCGCCCCAGCGTGAGGTCTGTGGAAGAAGGGAACCGCCCCAGCGTAGATGTCTGTGCAGAAGGGAACCGCCAGCGAATGTCTGTGGAGAAGGGAACGCCCAGCGTAGAGGTCTGTGGAGAAGGGAACCGCCCCAGCGTAGATGTCTGTGGAGAAGGGAACGCCCCAGCGTAGAGGTCTGTGGAGAAGGGAACTGCCCCAGCGTAGATGTCTGTGGAGAAGGGAACCGCCCAGCGTAGATGGTCTGTGGAGAAGGGAACCGCCCAGCGTAGAGAGTCTGTGGAGAAGGGAACCGCCCCAGCGTAGAGTCTGTGGAGAAGGAACCGCCCCAGCGTAGAGGTCTGTGGAGAAGGGAACCCGCCCCAGCGTAGATGTCGGAGAAGGACCGCCCCAGCGTAGAGGTCTGTGGAGAAGGAACCGCCCCAGCGTGAGAGGTCTGTGGAGAAGGGAACCGCCCCAAGCTTAGAGGTCGGTGGAGAAGGGAACCGCGCCCAGCGTAGAGGTCTGTGGAGAAAGAGGAACCGCCCCAGCGGTAATGTTCTGTGGAGAAGGGCACCCACAGCGATAGAGTGTTGCTGGTGAGGAAGGGAAACCGCCCCAGCGATAAGAGGAGTCTTGGGAGAGAGGGAGAGCACGCCCAGCAGTAGAGGTGTGAGAAGGGAAACGCCCCAGCAGGTCTGTGGAAGAAGGAACCAGCCCCAGCGTAGATGTCGTGAGAAGGGCACCGCCCAAGCGGAGATGCTGTGGAAGAAGGGAATACCCCCCACAGCCCCAGCGTAGAATGCGTGGAAAGCGGAAACCGCCCACCGGAAGAGGTCTGTGGCGAAGGGAACCGCCCCAGCGTAAAGATGCGATCGTGGAGAAGGGAACCGGACCCAGCGATCAGATGTCTGTGAGAAGGGAACTTGCCAACCAGCGAGTAGATGTCGTGAGAAGGCAGGCCGACCACCAAGCGTATAGGCGTGACAGGGAAGCCGCCCCAGCGTAAGATCGGGTGGGAAGAAGGGACGCCCCAAGCGCAGAGGAATGTGGGAAGGGAACACGCCCAGCGAGAGGTCTTGGAGGAAAGGGCAACCCGCCCACAGCGTGAGAGGTCCTGCTGGAGAAGGCGAACCGCCCCAGCGAGAAGGTCTGTGGAGCAGGGAAAATCATGAGAAGCGTGAAGTCAGAGAGAGTCAGATGAAGGATTCTTATCCAGTATTCATCAACAGGCCACTTAT
Source organism: Salvelinus sp. IW2-2015 (assembly GCF_002910315.2). Taxonomy (NCBI): domain Eukaryota; kingdom Metazoa; phylum Chordata; class Actinopteri; order Salmoniformes; family Salmonidae; genus Salvelinus; species Salvelinus sp. IW2-2015. The sequence continues at coordinate 22,702,646 of NC_036847.1, read as the reverse complement.
GGATGACGAGAGCAGACAGAGTAGCACACAGCTAGTATCCGATAATAGTGAGGAACAGGGTCAGACTGATAGAAACTTCACTGTGAAGGAGTGCCAACCTGTCCTCAGGGTGACCCCGAAGAGGACAGGGGTTCAGCCTGGCAGAGGAGGCCCAGAGACATCCTAACCTATAACAATTTAGTGCTGCCAAGCTCTTATCAGGATACGAACAAGAGATTCTCTGATTATTATTAATAAACAGTACCTTTCGCTTTGGAGTTTATATTATAAGCTCATTGAAAGAGTAAAACAAACATTTGTTGTAGCCATCAATGAGCTTGCTGCACCCACTACTGACAATGTTGCCAATTTTCCAGCAGCCTACTGCTCTAATTCTTCAATGTTTGAGGGGTGCCCTCCACCAACTGCTTTTTTCAGTTCTCGCTATAGGTTTTGGATGTGATTCAGATCTGGACTCGTCGCTGGCCACTCCAGAACAGTCCAGCATCTCTTGTTAACAATTCCTGGTTGCTTTTTGATGTGTGTTTGGGGTTGTTCTCCTGCTGGAAGATCTACAACCTTTAATGAAGACCCAGTTTTGGACAATGTGTTGAACATTGGACTCAAACAGCTGGTAATCTTCTGATTTCATGATGCCTTGTGCACATTCAAGGCCTCTAGTACCAGAGGCAGCAAAGCAACCTCACAGCATTATCAAACCTCCCCCATCTTTTATTCTAGGGAGAGTTATTTTCATTGAACACTTAATTTGGTCACAAGTAAACACAACACTGATCTGTATTGCCAAAGAGCTATAATTTTGTTTAATTAGTCCATAGTACATTTGTCTCCCATGTCAACGAAACATCCAATCTCTTGTTCAGTTCACAGGCATGCTACCTGTGCTCCCTCTTGATGTCCTGGAGGAGATGCTCCTAAATGTCCCTCCACAGCAGGTGGTGTGTGTCTGTCGACTTGTGTGTCGTGAGTGGAAAGAAGTGGTGGACAGTGATTCTCTTTGGAGAGAGAGGTGCCGAAGAGAAGGATACCAGACATATGTGACTAAACTACCTAAAGACTGGCGTTTGTTTTACTTCTTGTGTAAGAAGAGACGTAATCTTCTCAAGAACCCCAGAGCAGATGGTAAGAGTCGAGACCACAGAAATGTCTAAATTCTCTGTGTATGGGGGGTTCTGTTATTAACCCCAGAACCCACATTTCAAATCTCTCCATGATTTTTTTCTCCAGATAAATTCAAGGGCTGGCAAATTATTGAGAATGGAGGGGATAAATGGAAAATAGAGTCAGTGGAAGAAGTGCCGCTTCCTGACAACACGGTCCAAAAATACTTTGCGACTTCTTACTTGTGAGTATACTACTATACCATAWTAGTTTTTCAGTTAGAGAATATCACTTGGTCCCACTTTGTTTCACATCCACATTGGTGTTGTATTTCTTTTCCAGCTCTTATAATACATTTGAATTGTAATAATACCTATGATGCAAGATGGATACAGTGCAATTGACAATGACCTTGCTGTCTAGCCCAGGGGTGGGAGCCACAAAACAATCTGAACTCATCATGGGAGTCCTCAGTGGCTCGCGGGCCTGCATACCCACATCCATACCSCCAGCTTGCGAGCAAAACATATTAGCGGCCCTCTTGACAGTGGAGAGAAAAAGTTTTAGATTTAATTTCCTGCAATTCTACACATTTTGCCATGGGGCATAGAGAAATTGTAGTGGTTTTAAATCAAGAAGGCATTTTGCAATGGGGAGGAGAGAAAAATGCAGTTCTACAGCGTATTTCCTGCAATTCTCCAACTTGTGCCAAAGGGTGGAGAGAAATGTTTGCGGTATTTAATATGAATGATGGTGACGAAATAATACGGTAATACGACGATGATTAAGACAAGTTTATGGATTAATTTACCAACCTTAAAGGTTTTTGCCGACATAGGCTAATTGAGTGACTGACATAAGAGAGAAACTGCTGATGCACAACCTAATTTTGAGATTGCACCTTGTGTATTCTGCTATTTACATTTTATTTAACCTTTATTTAACTAGGCAAGTCAGTTAAGAACAAATTCTTATTTACAATGAGTTGCCCATCCCTGGTCTAGCCTATATGGACACTTAGATGGCTGCTTACTATCAACCATGGTAAATGTGTTGGCTGTGTGTGTCCTCTTGTCTTTGGTTCATCTCAGGACCTGCAGGAAGTCTCAGCTGATTGACTTGGAGAAAGAGGGTTACAGGCCTTCTTTCATGGATGACTTTCAACCCGACATCATTATATCCGACTGGTGAGAGGAATATTAGAATTTTGTCATTCAGTGTCTGCTACTCTACTTGTCAGAGGAATAGACTACTGTACAACTTGTATGTTTGTGTGTCCATATCAGGTATGCTCCACGSWGGGAKTGTGGCMCTYAATATGAGATCTGTGTTGAGTTGCTAAATCATAAGAAGKAGCCAATTAAGAAGTTTAGTCCAGGAACTGTRYTCTTTCAAKASTGMYATGATCAMAAATGGAATCAGGTAAAACGGTCAGACTTTAAGATAATTCTCCATATACATGGGTCTGTAAATAGCTGAGTACACAATCAACAATGTGGTTTCTCCTTGTCTTGTGTTTTACTAAGATTTTGTGTGCATTAGACATTTTCAGTGATTGCATTGCAAGATGTTTGTTTTATTTATTTGCACACAAAAAACTATTAAAAGACAAACAGTGCAGATAAAAACAAGGTAAAAAGGTGTGCATCTGAGGTTGTAAACCCAAGAAAGAACTATATATTAGTATCAGTCAAAGTTTGGACACTTACCCATTCCAGGGTTTTTCTTTATTTTTACTATTTTCTACATCAAAGACATCAAAACTGAAATAACACATATGGAATCATGTAGTAACCAATTGAAGAAGAAAAAACTTTTTATATTTGAGATTCTTCACAGTAGCGACCCTTTGCCTTGATGACAGCTTTGCACACTCTTGGCATTCTCTCAACCAGCTTCATGAGGTAGTCACCTGGAATGCGTTTCAATTAACAGGTGTGCTTTGTTAAAAGTTAACGTGGAATTTCTTTCCTTAATGCGTTTGAGCCAATCAGTTGTGTTGTGACAAGGTAGGGGTGGTATACAGAAGATAGCCCTATTTGTTAAAAGACCAAGTCCATATTATGGCAAGAACAGCTCAAATAAGCAAAGAGACACGACAGTCCGTCATTACTTTAAGACAAGGGGAACATTTCAAGAACTGAACGTTTCTTCAAGTGCAGTCGCAAAAACCATTAAGCGCTATGATGAAACTGGCTGTCATGAGGACCCGGACAGGAAGGGAAGACCCAGAGTTACCTCTGCTGCAGAAGATAAGTTCGGTAGAGGTAACTGCACCTCAGATTGCAGCCCAAATATATGCTTTACAGAGTTCAAGTAACAGACACATATCAGAATCAACTGTTCAGAGGAGACTGCGTGCATCAGTCCTTCATGGTCAAGTTGCTGCAAAGAAACCACTACTAAAGGACACCAATAAGAAGAAGAGACTTGCTTGGGCCAGGAAACACGAGCAATGGACATTAGACCGGTGGAAATCTGTCCTTTGGTGTGATGAGTCCAAATTTGAGATTTTTGGTTCCAACRGCTTTGTCTTTGTGAGATGCAGAGTAGTTGAACGGATGATCTCTGCATGTGTAGTTCCCACCGTGAAGCAAGGAGGAGGAGGTGTGGGGGTGCTTTGCTGGTGCCACGGTCTGTGATTTATTTAGAATTCAAGGCACACTTCACCAGCATGGCTACCACAGCATTATGCAGCGTTTTGCCATCTAATCTGGTTTGTGGGACTATCATTTGTTTTTCAACAGGACACTGACCCAACACACCTCCAAGCTGTGTAAGGGCTATTTGACCAAGAGAGAGGGGGATGGAGTGCTGCATCAGATGACCTGGCCGCCACAATAACCCGACCTCAACCCATTGAGATGGTTTGGGATGATGAGTTGGACTGCAGAGTGAAGAAAAAGCAGCCAACAAGTGCCCAGCATGTGTGGGAACTCCTTCAAGACTGTTGGAAAAGCATTCCAGGTGATGCTGGTTGAGAGAATGCCAAGAGTCTGCAAAGCTGTCATCAAGGCAAAGGGTGGCTACTTTGAAGAATCTCAAATATAAAATATATATTTTTGGAGGTTACTACATGATTCCATATGTGTTATTTCATAGTTTTGATGTCTTTACTATTATTCTACAATGTAGAAAATAGTAAAAAAATAAAGAAAAACCCTTGAATAAGTAGGTGTGTCCAAACTTTTGACTGTTACTGTATATACAGTGCCTTCGGAAAGTATTCGGACCTCTTGACTTTTTCCACATTTTGTTATCAAATGAAATGTTATTGGTCACATACAGGTGTTTTAGCAGATGTTATTGCGGGTGTAGCGAAATCTTGTGCTTCAAGTTCCGACATTGCAGCAATATCTAAGTAATATCTGACAATTTCACAACATATACCTAATACACACACATCTAAGGAAGGGAATTAAGAATATATAAATATATGGACGAGCAATGTCAGAGCCACATAGAATAAGATACAGTAGAATAGTATAGAATACAGTATATACATATGAGATGAGTGCAAGATATGTAAACATTACTAAAGTGACTAGTATTCCATTTATTAAAGTGGCCAATGATTTCAAGTCTGTGAATATAGGCAGCAGCCTCTCTGTGCTAGTGATGGCTATTTAACAGTCTGATGGCCTTGAGATAGAAGCTGTTTTTCAGTCTCTCGGCCCCAGCTTTGATGCACCTGTACTGACCTCGCCTTCTGGATGATAGCGGGGTGAATAGGCAGTGGCTTGGGTGGTTGTTGTCCTTGATGATCTTTTTGGCCTTCCTGTGACATCGGGTGCTGTACGTGTCCTGGAGGGCAGGTAGTTTGCCCCCGGTGATGCATTGTGCCATACCAGGCGGTGATACAGCCCAACAGGATGCTCTCAATTGTGCATCTGTAAAGGTTTGCGGGTTTAAAGGTGACAAGCCAAATTTCTTCAGCCTCCTGAAGTTGAAGAGGCGCTGTTGCGCCTTCTTCACCACACTGTCTGTGTGGGTGGACCATTTCAGTTTGTCAGTGATGTGTACGCCGAGGAACTTGAAGCTTTCCATCTTCTCCACTGCTGTCCCATCTGTGGATAGGGGGGTGCTCCCTCTGCTGTTTCCTGAAGTCCACGATCATCTCCTTTTGTTTTGTTGACGTTGAGTGAGAGGTTATTTTCCTGACACCACACTCCCAAAGCCCTCACCTCCTCCCTGTAGGCTGTCTCGTCATTGTTGGTAATCAAACCTATTACTGTTGTTGTCTGCAAATTTGTTGGAGGCGTGCTTGGCTACGCAGTCATGGGTGAACAGAGTACAGAAGGGGGCTAAGCACGCACCCTTGTGGGGCCCCAATGTTGAGGATCAGCGAAGTGGAGGTGTTGTTTCCTACCTTCACCGCCTGGGAGCGGCCGTCAGGATTTCCAGGACCCAATTGCACAGGGCGGGGTTCACACCCAGTGCCTCGAGCTTAATGATGAGCGTGGAGGGTACTATGGTGTTGAATGCAGAGCTTTAGTCAATGAACAGCATTCTAACATACGTATTCCTCTTGTCCAGATGGGATTGTGCAGTGTGATGGCGATTGCATCGTCTGTGGACCTATTAGGGCGGTAAGAAAATTGAAGTGGGTCTAGGGTGACTGGTAAGGTGGAGGTGATATGGTCCTTGACTAGTCTCTCAAAGCATTTCATGATGACAGAAGTGAGTGCTATGGGGCGATAGTTATTTAGTTCAGTTACCTTTGCATTCTTGGGTACAGGAACAATGGTGGCCATCTTGAAGCATATGGGGACAGCAGACTGGGATACGGAGAGATTGAATATGGCCATAAACACACCAGCCAGCTGGTCTGCGCAAGCTCTGAGGATGCGGCTAGGGATGCCGTCTGAGCTGGCAGCCTTGCGAGGGTTAAGACGTTTAAATGTCTTACTCACGTCTGCCACGGAGAAGGAGAGCCCACAGTCCTTGGTAGCGGACCAGGTCAGTGGCACTGTGTTATCCTCAAAGCAGGCAAGGAACAGGTTTAGCTTCTCAGGAAGCAAGACGTTGGTGTCCGCAACGTGATTGGCTTTCCTTTTGTAGTCTGTGATTGTCTGTAGTCCCTGCCACATATGTCTCTTGTCTGAGACATTGAATTGCGACTCCACTTTGTCTCTATACTGACGTTTTGCCTGTTTGATTGCCTTGTGGAGAGAATGACTACTCTGTTTGTATTCTGCCATATTCCCAGTCACCTTGTCGTGGTTAAATGCGGTGGTTCGTGCTTTCAGTTTTGCGCAAATGCTGCCATCTATCCATGGTTTCTGGTTAGGGTAGGTTTTAAGTCAGTGGGTACAACATCTCCTATACACTTCCTGATAAACTTAGTCACCGTCTGTGTATTCGTCAATATTATTCTCGGAGGCTGCCCGGAACATATCCCAGTCCGCGTGATTAAAACAAACTTGAAGCGTGGATTCCAATTGGTCAGACCAGTCTTGAATAGTCCTTAGGACGGGTACTTCCTGTTACGTTACAGCATTGATATAAAATGGATTAAACAAAACATTTTCCTTAGCAATCTACAAACAATACCCCATAATGATAAAGCGAAAACAGTGTTTTTTAATTTTTTGGCACATTTTATAAAAAATAAGCAAATACCTTGTTTACATTAGTATTCAGACCCTTTGCTATGAGATTTGAAATTGAGCTCAGATGCATCATGTTTCCATTGATCATCCTTGATTTTTTCAACTTGGAGTCCACCTGTGGTAAATTCAATTGATTGGACATGATTTGGATATGCAAGCACCTGTCTATATAAGGTCCCACAGTTGACTGTGCATGTCAGGGCAAAAACCAAGCCATGAGGTTGAAGGAATTGTCCGTAGAGCTCCGAGACGACAGGTTTGTGTCGAGMCACAGATCTGGGGAAAGGTACTAAAAAATGTCTACAGCATTGAAGGTCCCCAAGAACACAGTTGCCTCAATCATACTTAAATGAAAGAAGTTTGGAACCACCGAGACTTTTCCTAGAGCTGGCCGCCCGGCCAAACTGAGCAATCGGGGGAGAAGGGCCTTGGTCAGGGAGGAGACCAAGAACCCAATGGTAACTCTAACAGAGATCCTCTGTGGAGATGGGAGAGCCTTCCAGAAGGACAAACATCTCCGCAGCACTCCACCAATAAGGCCATTTATAGTAGAGTGGCCAGACGGAAGCGAGTCCTCAGTAAAAGGCACATGATAGCCTGCTTGGAGTTTTCCAAAAGGCACCTGTCTGATGAAACCAAGAATTGGCCTGAACGCCAAGAGGAGACCTGGCACCATCCCTACGGTCAAGCAAGGTGGTGGCAGCATCATGCTGTGGGCATATTTTTCAGCAGCAGGGACTGGGAGACTAGTCAGGATCAAGGGAAAGATGAACGACGCAAAGTACAGAGAGATCCTTGGTGAAAAACTGCTTCAGAGCACTCAGGACCTCAGACTGGGGCGAAGGTTTACCTTCCAACAGGACAACGACGCTAAGCACACAGCCAAGACAACGCAGGAGTGGTTTCGGGAGAAGACTGAATGTCCTTGAGTGGCCCAGCCAGAGCTCGGACTTAACCCGATCTAACATCTCTGGAGAGACTTGAAAATAGTTGTGCTGCAACTCTCCCCATCCAACCTGACAGAGCTTGAGCGGATCTGCAGAGAAGAATTGGAGAAACTCCCCAAATACAGGTGTGCCAAGCTTGTAGCGTCATACCCAAGAAGACTCAAGGCTGTAATTGCTGCCAAAGGAGCTTTAACAAAGTACTGAGTAAAGAGTCAGAATACTTCTGTGATAATTCAGTTTTTTTTTATATATATATATATAAATTTGCAAACATTTCTAAAAAACATTTTTTGCTTTGTCTTTTTTTGTATTGTGTGTAGATTTATGAGGGGAAAAATACTATTTAATCCATTTTAGAATAAGGCTGAAACATAACAAAATGTGGAAAAAGTCAAGGGGTCTGAATACTTTCCAAAAAGCACTGTACACTGACTGGTAATGTACAGTTGAAGTCGGAAGTTTACATACACTTAGGTTGGAGTCATTAATACTTGTTTTTCAAGCACTCCACAAATGTCTTGTTAACAAACTATAGTTTTGGCAAGTCGGTTAGGACATCTACTTTGTGCATGACACAAGTAATTTTTCCAACAGTTGTTTACAGACCGATTATTTAACTTATAATTCACTGTATCATAATTCCAGTGGGTCAGAAGTTTACATACACTAAGTTGACTGTGCCTTTAAACAGCTTGGAAAATTCCAGAAAATGTTATGGCTTTAGAAGCTTCTGATAGGCTAATTGACATAATTTGAGTCAATTGGAGGTGTACCTGTGGATGTGTTTCGAGGCCTACCTTCAAACTCAGTGCCTTTTTTGTTGACATCATGGGAAAATCAAAAGAAATCAGCCAAGACCTCAGAAAAACAATTGTAGACCTCTGGTTCATCCTTGGGAGCAATTTCCAAATGCCTGAAGGTACCACGTTCATCTGTACAAACAATAGTAAGCAAGTATAAACACCATGGGACCACGCAGCCGTCATTACCGCTCAGGAAGGAAGGAAGGAGACGCGTTCTGTCTCCTAGAGATAAACATACTTTGGTGCGAAAAGTGCAAATCAATCCCAGAACAGCAGCAAAGGACCTTGTGAAGATGCTGTAGAAAACAGGTACAAAAGTATCTATATCCACAGTAAAATGAGTCCTATATCGACATATACTGAAAGGCCGCTCAGCAAGGAAGAAGCCACTGCTCCAAAACTGCCATTAAAAGAAGGCAGTTTGCAACTGCACATGGGGACAAAGATTGCACTTTTTGGTGAAATGTTCTCTGGTCTGATGAAACAAAAATAGAACTGTTTGGCCATAATGACCATCGTTATGTCTGGAGGAAAAAGGGGGACGCTTGCAAGCTGAAGAACACCATCCCAACCGTGAAGCACGGAGATGGCAGCATCATGCTGTGGGGGTGCTTTGCGGCTGGAGTGACTGGTGCACTTCACAAAATAGATGGCATCATGAGGGAGGAAAATGATGTGGATATATTGAAGCAACATCTCAAGACATCAGTCAGGAAGGTAAAGCTTGGTCGCAAATGGGTCTTCCAAATGGACAATGACCCCAAGCATACTTCCAAAGTTGTGGCAAAATGGCTTAAGGACAACAAAGTCAAGGTATTGGAGTGGCCATCACAAAGCCCTGATCTCAATCCTTATAAAAATTTGTGGGCAGAACTGAAAAAGCGCGTGCGAGCAAGGAGGCCTACAAACCTGACTGTTACACCAGCTCTGTCAGGAGGAATGGGCCAAAATTCACCCAATTTATTGTGGGAAGCTTGTGGAAGGCTACCAGAAATGTTTGACCCAAGTTAAACAATTTAAAGGCAATGCAACCAAATACTAATTGAGTGTATGTAAACTTCTGACCCACTGGGAATGTGATGAAAGAAATTAAAAGCTGAAATAAATAATTCTCTACTATTATTCTGACATTTCACATTCTTAAAATAAAGTGGTGATCCTAACTGACCTAAGACAGGGCATTTTTTCTAGGATTAAATGTCAGGAATTGTGAAAAACTGAGTTTAAATATATTTGGCTAAGGTGTATGTAAACTTCTGACTTCAACTGTATATACAAAACAGATTGTTCCCAATTAAACAAAGCATACTAATTACAATTGAACATGAAAATATGGTCTCTTCAATGATCCTCTTCCATGTTTCAGATGACTCATGTGTTCAAGAATTATGGACCAGGTGTGCGGTACATCCGATTCATTCATGGAGGAAAGGATACTCTGTTCTGGGCCGGCTGGTATGGAATTCGGGTCACCAACAGTAGCATCGAGATCTCCCCATCGGTGGACAGATAGCTTTCGGTGTTCCCATTTACTCCCAAGAGGTGACATGTGAATATTGTGCCCACCTGCAAGCTTTACTTTAGCATCTGAAACGTACCTTAGCATAGTGTACACCTTGTTCTGTCTTTTCTGCCTTTGGCACCCTGTTTCCATGTGGATATAGATGATTCTAGCTATAGAATATATACTTTTTTATATATTAATATTCATTTTCCCCTAGTCTGATTTAGTGCCTGTTTTTGTCCACTCTGTTCTAGTGAGTCCTTGTGGACACTGTAGAGAGAAACAGAAGACAAGAACGTGTTCCTCAGTCTTATCTTTCAGTGATGGGGTTAGAATATTTTGTAGCTTAAACCGTAAGAAGGATATAGCCACATTTGTAGTAAGAAAACAGAAACCACTGTTTATTACAACCACATCTAGCTGCTGTCGTCAAGGCAAAGGGTGGCTACTTTGAAGAATCTCAAAATATATTTTGATTTAATACTTTTTTTTGGTAATTACATGATTCCATATGTTATTTCATAGTTTTGATGTCTTTACTATTATTCTACAATGCAGAAAATAAAGAAACCCTGGAATGAGGTGTCACCTTTTGACTGGTAATGTACAGTTGAAGACGGAAGTTTATATACACTTATGTTGGAGTCATTAAAACTCGTAAAAAAATATATATATATATATATATATTTTACCCCCCTTTTTCTCCCCAATTTGTAGTAGTTACTGTCCTGTCTCATCGCTGCAACTTCCGTACGGACTCGGGAGAGGCGAAGGTCGAGAGCCATGCTTCCTCCGAAACACAACCAAGCCGCACTGCTTCTTGACACAGCGCACATCCAACCCGGAAGCCATCCGCACCAATGTGTCGGAGGAAACACAGTACACCTAGCGACCTGGTCAGCGTGCACTGCGCCCGGCCCGCCACAGGAGTCGTTAGTGCGCGATGAGACAAGGATATCCCTGCCGGCCTAACTCGGACGACGCTGGGCCAATTGTGCGCCGCCCCATGGCCTCCCGGTCGCGGCCGGCTGCGACAGAGCCTGGGCTCGAACCCAGAATCTCTGGTGGCACAGCTAGCACTGCGATGCAGTGCCTTAGACCACTGCGCCACCTGGGAGGCCCTAAAACTCGTTTTTCAACCACTCCACACATTTCTTGATAACAAACTATAGTTTTGGCAAGTCGGTTAGGACATCTACTTTGTGCATGACGCAGATAATTTTCCCAACAATTATTTACAGACAGATTATTTAACTTATAATTCACTGTATCACAATTCCAGTGGGTCAGAAGTTTACATGCACTAAGTTGACTGCCTTTAAACAGCTTGGAAAGTTACAGAAAATGTCATGGCTTTAGAAGCTTCTGATCGGCTAATTGACATCATTTGAGTCAATTGGAGGTGTACCTACATTTACATTTACATTTAAGTCATTTAGCAGACGCTCTTATCCAGAGCGACTTGCAAATTGGAAAGTTCATACATATTCATCCTGGTCCCCCCGTGGGGAATGAACCCACAACCCTGGCGTTGCAAGCGCCATGCTCTACCAACTGAGCCACACGGGACCACGGGAAATACCTGTGGATGTATTTCAAGGCCTACCTTCAAACTCAGTGCCTCTTTGCTTGACATCATGGGAAAATCAAAAGAAATCAGCCAAGACCTCAGAAAAACTATTGTAGACCTCTGGTTCATCCTTGGGAGCAATTTCCAAATGCCTGAAGGTACCATGTTCATCTGTAAGTATAAAAATCATTGGACCACGCAGCCATCATACCGCTCATGAAGGTGATGTGTTCTGTCTCCTAGAGCTGAATGTACTTTGGTGCGAAAAGTGCAAATCAATCCCAGAACAACAGCAAAGGACCTTGTGAAGATGCTGTAGGAAACAGGTACAAAAGTATCTTTATCCATTGTAAAACGAGTCCTATATCGACATAACCCGAAAGGCCGCTCAGCAAGGAAGAAGCCACTGCTCCAAAACCGCCATAAAAAAGCCAGACTATGGTTTGCAACTGCACATGGGGACAAAGATAATACTTTTTGGTGAAATGTTCTCTGGTCTGATGAAACAAAAATAGAACTGTTTGGCCATAATGACCATCGTTATGTTTGGATGAAAAAGGGGGAGGCTTGCAAGCCGAAGAACACCATCCCAACCGTGAAGCACAGAGGTGGCAGCATCATGTTGTGGGGATGCTTTGCTGCTGGAGGGACTGGTGCACTTCACAAAATGGATGGCACCATGAGGAAGGAAAATTATGTGGATATATTGAAGCAACATCTCAAGACATCAGTCAAGAAATTAAAGCTTGGTCGCAAATGGGTCTTCCAAATGGACAATGACCCCAAGCATACTTCCAAAGTTGTGGCAAAATGGCTTAAGGYCAACAAAGTCAAGGTTTTGGAGTGGACATCACAAAGCCCTGACCTCAATCCTATAGAAAATTTGTGGGCAGAACTGAAAAAGCGTGTGCGCGGTAGGAGGCCTACAAACCTGACTCAGTTACACCAGCTCTGTCAGGAGGAATGGGCCAAAATTCACCCAACTTATTGTGGGAAGGTTGTGGAAGGCCACCCCAAGTTAAACAATTAAGGCAGTGCTACCAAATACTGAGTGTATGTAAACTTCTGACCCACTGGGAATGTGATTAAATAAAAGCTGAAATCGTTCTGACATTTCAAATTCTTAAAAGAAAGTGGTGATCCTAACTGACCTACGACAGGGAATTTTCAGTAGGATTAAATTTCAGGGATTGTGAAAAACTGAGTAAATGTATTTGGCTAAGGTGTAGGTAAACTTCCGACTTCAACTGTAGGTGAATTAGACAATGATTTCATTTTTATTAAAAAGATTGCTTGGAGGCTTTAAACAAGACAGACAGACCAAAGGAGAGAAAGCAAAGTGAACTTGAATAAACATCTGACCCACTTTGACAAATGACACCTTAAGAAACGTAGTTGAACACTTTTGTAAACATTTTATTTCTTAACACAAGAATGTAATTGTTAACATGTACAGTATATATTGAGGATACACAGAACATGGTGCACTACCTTACTATGTATGAAGATTATTCATTATTTCAAGTGTTTGTATAACTGTTTGTAAAACTAATACATTTGAATTCAATAATATAGGCTAATTTGGTTGTATTGCTATCCTGTCGAGATTGCCTCTTGAATATTAAATAAATGTAAGTGTACTGTCCTTGTTTCTTCAACTAGTGTGGAGTGAGTTTCATCCTCTATGCCAGAACCCCTGAAAATACAATATACTGAGAGCCAATAATTAAAATCAGGGGCATATCAGCACTCCTACTCAGAATGAATCAGAAAAGATTGCACACTTGAATTCTTAACTTTATTTGGTTGATACATTTTCAAGAAATTCACTTAAACTCAAATTGTGACAACGGGAGATGTACATTTTTGTATAAAACAAATAAACAACCTGTAAGATTCTGTGCCTGTCAAAGGAGGAACAATCTGTCGACCGAGTGAAATTCTAAAGCAAAAGTCTCATGGTGGTTTTACACTGCAACAATGAGCTGTTTCATTCAGAGCAGTAAAGACTTACGTGCCTAGAATGCAATGTGACAGACAAGTCATTTGATTTAAAAGACAAAAAAAAACTACTATACTGCCCTGACAAACATAGCATATATGTTGTAACTGGGTTGGCACCAACATATCATTGTTACTACCGACTGTTACATAATCTATTATCACTTTCCCAATTGAAAGGGGATTTATGTTCACCTCGGGTGTTCATGAAAACACATACACCTGAAAAAAGTGAATCATTAGTATTGAAGGTAAAATTGTTTTGTCCTCTTGTCACTGGTCRCAATCATCAGCTGTGTGTCTGTGACCCTTTCACACTCTGATACAGATTGGTGGCTGCAGTCCTAACTGAAAAATACTGAGATGGCTCTAGGAATGATGTGTACTATTACATAAGAGGGTTATATTTCAAAGGTTCTAGTAGAGATCAATTAAGTTCACACACTACTTTGCAAACATTTTTAAAATATTTGTGTCAGTTACCAATAGGAGTGAAGTAACGTTGTGCAATAATGGTTTGCTTTTCTCCAAGTAGTGTTGATGAAATGCTCTAACCAATAGAAGAGAGGAAATGCTCAGAGCAGCACACATTTGCGCCTCTTCTTGGGTTCCGGAGGCTCCAGGGCAGCCAGTATTGCCTCATCAAACACATTCTTTAGTCCTTTCTGCAAACACAAAACATGAATGTACCAAATACATTTTTTACCTTGCAGTGTGTAACCACAACTGGTAATACCATCTTTTAAAAGGAAAACAAACTCAGCTGCAGCCTTACGTAAACTTGCCAATTAAGTGCCAAACTGGACATGTTCTCTCCCATAGAACAATACAGGATAGCATCCTTGCCATGAAGGCCATGGTAGTATGGGCTATTATGACTAGGCTAGGTGTAAACAAAATCGACATAGAAATGAAAGAAGTTAATGGGCAAGCATTTAAATAGAGCATCTTGGTTATTTACTTGACAAATAGTCATTCCTTTACATTAAAAGACGCAGCAGACGATCAAAGGCAAAGCAAATATTTTAAAAGACCGCTGTCAAAACAGACAGCACTTTCTCTGGGTTTCAGGGGGTTCTAGAGCTGCTAGGATAGCTTCATCAAATACATTCTTCAGACCTCGCTATAGAGAGGGAGGAGAAAGAGGGGAATATGACCAGTGTTAGATAGAGGTTAGTTAGCAGACATACAAGAGTAAAGTGCATTCGGATGGGTTTCCAATACTAGGCCACCACTAACACAGAAAGAATGAAGGCAAGACAAGCACAAAGACAACACAGACTAGATGCACATCTAACATAAGTTGCTATTATGCAAGTCATATCTCTATTCCCTATTTTCTATATGTTTTAGATAGAAGTCTCACCTGTGTCAGGGCAGAGCACTCAACATATTTAACTGCCTTCAGGTCACGGGCGAGCTTCTCAGCTGTCTCAGGGCTGATGGGCTTCTGTTTGTTCTTGGCCAGCTTCTCTACTGTGGAAGGGTCATCTCTCAGGTCAATCTGAGTTCCAACCAGCAGGAATGGTGTCTTGGGACAGTGATGAGTGATTTCAGGTACCCACTGCAAGAGAGAGGAAACATTATTTTCAAACAATCAGAAAAGTCAGTCCGTCAGATAGTGTCATAACTAGTATCTTCCCCATCACTTCACATGTTACCAATTTAACATTCCATTTAAACAACTAGAAATAATGTATAATTTAGTCAATATTCCTTTATTAAAAACGTGTGCATTGTTTGCTTCAAGGGCTTGCCGTTGTACTCACCTTTTCTTTAACATTCTCAAATGAAGAGGGTGAAACACTAGAGAAACAAACTAGGAAAACATCAGTCTGGGGATAGCTCAAAGGCCGTAACCTGTCGTAATCTTCCTGACCTAAGGAAACAGATAACGTGTTGATTAAATGTGAATAGCCTTCAACCAAAAATATGATTTATTCAAATTGTGAACATGTCCTTGAAAAGGATCCACTCTTACCCGCAGTATCAAATAATCCTAGGGTGTAAGGTTCACCTCCAATCATGACAGTTACTGCATAGTTATCAAACACCTGTGATGAGAAAAAAAAAGAAGAGATATCTGTCCTGTTCCATGATTATTCTGAATGGTAGTTATTGAGAAGAACCAACTAAGTCTCTTTAAAGCGTGTGAAACATGAGAATGAGCCACCGAACTCTGGTTTGGTAATCAATAATCACTGTGACTGAGATAAACCCAAGGTATAGAAGATATACATACTGTTGGTACATATTCAGAGGGGAATTTGTTGGTTGTGTATGAAATCAAAAGGCAGGTTTTTCCCACTGCTCCATCTCCAACCACAACACATTTAATCGTCTGCATATTTGTGTTCTCTGTTTACTGTATGTCTGAAAGAAAAAAGTTCAGCATAAGTTAGCTACAAGACTTCAGACGAGTGGCAGGGAAGACGTATCCAGTAGTAGTTGGTTGTATGCTACTAACGTTAGCTAGCTACCGTCTGAAACTGGTTTCCTATGTGGCTAGCAAGCCAGGTCTAAATGAAGAAGTTGTAACGTTAGCAACAACCAACTACAGACTCAATAGAAATCTATGACAAAAGATAACTAGCTACAGTAGATACTTCGCTCTAACTAATTTAAACTGACGTAGCTAATGTTTGCTAGCTATCTGGGTTGGTGTTCGCAGTTCTTATTCTCAATTTCCTATTAATTGTATTTGTTACTAACGATGAATGACAAACCTATAGCTAAAACACCTTCATGAAAAGCGTTGGTATCATTTCAATTGTTACCCTATTGATGATGATAACATGTATTTCGAAAGATTTCCCTTACCTCTCTTTCTTCTTCTTCTTGTGCGTTTCCGGCAGACTAGACGCTGTATTGCTGCCGGTCTCAGATCGGAGGGAGAATTACACATTTAAATATCTAATAGCCTCTCAACTGTAGGTGCAGGCTGGTGCAATAAAGAACGACAACAGTTTCCTTTCTATTTTGTCTCTGCCTGTCATTAGAGGCCAAAATTGTTTCAAGCAAAAATTCAGTTACACCCAACTCGCAGAAAAGTGTCCTCCTCAGCAATATAGTTTATTTAACTAGGCAAGTCAGTTAAGAACAAATTCGTATTTACAATGACGGCCTACACCAGCCAAACTCGGAGGACACTGGGCCAATTGTGCACCTCCCTATGGAACTCCCAATCACAGCCAGATGTGACTCAGCCTGGATTCGAAACAGGGACTGTAGTGACGCCTTTTACACTAAGATGCAATGCCTTAGACTACTGCGCCACTCATCAATATAACAGGGCATGCTTCACAGTCTCTACCTCTTCACATTCCTTACACTTCTCATCTGGTTGTTTCCCCACTAACAATAACCCACTTCCCAATCCACAATGATTCAACCTCAGCCTTGTCAACAGAACCTCATCCCTCCTTTCACTCCACACATACCCACTGACCTTCCTCACAGATTTCTGGATAGAATCCCCCGTTCCTCCACTCAAGTTGCCACTCCTGTGTCAGCCACTCTGCTATGATGCTCCTACATTCCATCCCCCCTAACGGTAACACCACATATATCTCCTACCTCTTCAGAGCTTTCTTCGCAACCTTATCCACTGCCTCATTTCCCCCTACCCCAGCATGAGCTGGGATCCACAGAAAACGTACCTTACACGAGTGATGGGTCGTTCACCAACAAATGGCTCTTTTTGAACTGATCTTTTTGGTGAAAGTTGGGAGCCGTATCGCGTCGGTGAAATATTTGCATTCTGCTGGTTTGCATACTGCTTCTACTGCTTTTTGAGCTCAAAACAATGTTTTTCTGCAGATACGTTACAAAATAATTATCTAAAGAGGGTGTCTCCTCACTGCAGAAACAAATTGTAGGGAGAGCTCATCAATCTGGTCCACCCTGATTTTTTACAGTGCATAAAAACACGTAGGAGTTGTGCTGTCCCTGCGGTGATCTCGCAATTGCTGGTGGTGGTGGTGGTGCATGTAGCTTTTGTCTTCAACACCTGTTGCCAAAAACAACCCAGCAGCAAAATGAAGAGGATCCACCGAAGAATAGCCCACCAACTACATCAGGAAAAACTAAAAGTAGTCTAGTATAATTACCTGAATTAGGGTGTCTGTCTACCAAACATCTGGATCTGCTTGTTTGAGTTGGTTACCCTATAAATATTGAAAGGATACAATGATACGTTTTGTTTATCCCCTATAGACCTAACATTCTAACCATTAAAAA
The DNA here is from genome assembly GCF_002910315.2 of Salvelinus sp. IW2-2015. NCBI lineage: Eukaryota > Metazoa > Chordata > Actinopteri > Salmoniformes > Salmonidae > Salvelinus > Salvelinus sp. IW2-2015. The sequence continues at coordinate 22,684,869 of NC_036847.1, read as the reverse complement.
CATTTTTTTTTTAGGACTCACGATGTTGCACTTTCCTCTCTTCCAGTTTTGTTGTTGAATTTATAGATGCAGTTGAAGAAGATATGCCTGTAAAAAATATATGCAAAAAATAACAATGCCATGTTATAATTTACAATATGATCAAATACAAGGACATACAGTGTTTGCATATTCTAATTTTCTCCGGAAAGCTATGTGGAAGGAGTAGTAGTTGAATTTAAATTCAATGATAAACTTCATTCAGATCATACTCATCTGGCTTATTGCATGGTCTTACAACACTGTGGGTAGAACATTCTGAAGTTGAAGCAGGACAATCTGAGTGGCATTACCTGCGTTGAGGACTTGTAGCTTCAAACCTGTGTAGACATTCCTCCCTGGTCTGGAGATGACACACCAGTACTTCCCCTCATCACTTTACCTCAGTGCACTCATTGTGATAATGAAGACCCCAGCTTCCTGATCCTCCTCCCTCTCACTCTGGGCTTGCTGGTTTTTCACCACAATCTGACAATGTTAGATCCATGTTAGAGGGAGGAGAATGAAGAGAGCTGTACAAACGTTTAACATGGTCAGGAGATGTAAAGTAAACTTTGGAAAAATTAGTCAATTTTTACTCTTTTCTTTTAACCATTTCCAACTGGTATCTTAATCACAATAGAACAATGGCCTAATCATGTTTCTCTTGAAGCTCGTAATAATCATCTACTAAATATAACTATCTATTATAAACTGGGTGGTTCCAGCCCTGAATGCTGATTGGCTGACAGCCATGGTATATCACACGGTATACCACGGGTATGACAAAACATGTATTTTTACTTCTCTAATTATGTTGGTAACCTGTTTATAATAGCAATAAGGCACCTCGGGGGTTTGTGGTATATGACCAATATACCATGGCTAAGGGTTGTGTCCAGGCACTCTGCGATGCGTCGTGTGAAAGAACAGCCCTTAGCCGTGGTATATTGGCCATATATCACACCCCCTCGTGCCTTACAGTGACATATACACTTTACCATTGACAAATGTAATATACTGTATATCACAGACGTCTTCATGATGAGAAGGAAAGGGCAATGTGAAATATCTATGTAGAACTATGTGTTCTTCACTTTGTGTATGTGGTTCATTGTCTGTCCTTCCCCTTAAAACATTGAGCAACATCTGCTTGCCAGTTCTCTCTCTGTGTGTGGGTGTGTGTAATATCATGTTCCTCATTCAAATGATGGGCACTACTCCGAGTGTACTACTTAGACAATTTATCTGCAGTAGGTGGCAGTAAAGGCCTCCTTCTGAAATATGTTTTCTCATGGCAGATCATTGATTTAAAGGCATTTGACATTTACATTTTAGTCATTAAGAAGATGCTCCAGACTGATTTACAGTAGTGAGTGCATACATTCTCATACTTTTTTGTACTGGTCCCCCGTGGGAATCGAGCTCAAAACTGCCATGCCTCTTAGGAGAAAACCCACATATATACACTACCGTTCAAAAGTTTGGGGTCACTTTGAAATGTCCTTGTTTTTGAAAGAAAAGCAAWTTTTTTTGTCCATTAAAATAACATCAAATTGATCAGATATACAGTGTAGACATTGTTAATGTTGAAAATGACTATTGTAGCTGGAAATGGCAGATTTTTTATGGAATATTTACATAGGCGTACAGAGGCCCATTATCAGCAACCATCACTCCTCTGTTCCAATMGCATGTTGTGTTAGCTAAACCAAGTTGATCATTTTAAAAGGCTAATTGATCATTAGAAAACCCTTTTGCAATTATGTTAGCACAGCTGAAAACTGTTGTACTGATTGAAGAAGCAATAAAACTGGCCTTCTTTAAACTAGTTGAGTATCTGGAGTATCAGCATTTGTGGGTTCGATTACAGGCTCAAAATGGCCAGAAACAAAGGGCTTTCTTCTGAAACTCGTCAGTCTATTCTTGTGCTGAGAAATGAAGGCTATTCCATTTCAGAAATTGCCAAGAAACTGAAGATCTCGTACAACGCTGTGTACTACTCCTTTCACAGAACAGCGCACACTGGCTCTAACCGTAATAGAAAGAGGAGTGGGAGGCCCCGGTGCACAACTGAGCAAGATGACAAGTACATCCTTTGCACCCCAGTATCTCTACTTGCACATTCATCTTCTGCACATCTATCACTCCTCCAGTGTTTAATTGCTAAATTGTAATTTTTTTCCGCCACTATGGCCTATTTATTGCCTTACCTCCCTAATCTTACTACATTTGCACACACTGTATATATACTTTTCTATTGTGTTATGGACTGCACGTTTGTTTATCCCATGTGTAACTCTGTGTTGTTTGTGTCACACTGCTTTGCTTTATCTTGGCCAGGTCGCAGTTGTAAATGAGAACTTGTTCTAAACTGGCCTACCTGGTTAAATAAAGGTGAAATAAAATGTAAACATTTATAAAATTAGAGTGTCTAGTTTGAGAAACAGACGCCTCACAAGTCCTCAACTGGCAGCTTCATTAAATAGTACCTGCAAAACACCAGTCTCAACGACAACAGTGAAGAGGCGACTCCGGGATGCTGGCCTTCTAGGCAGAGTTGCAAAGAAAAAGCCATATCTCAGTCTGGCCAATAAAAATAAAAGATTAAGATGGGCAAAAGAACACAGACACTGGACAGAGGAACTCTGCCTAAAAGGCCAGCATCCCAGAGTCGTCTCTTCACGGGTACTATTTAATGAAGCTGCCAGTTGAGGACTTGTGAGGCGTCTGTTTCTCAAACTAGACACTCTAATGTACTTGTCCTCGTGCTCAGTTGTGCACCGGGGCCTCCCACTCCTCTTTCTATTCTGGTTAGAGCCAGTTTGCACTGTTCTCTAAAGGGAGTAGTACACAGCGTTGTATGAGATCTTCACTTTCATTTACAARATTAACAATGTCGACACTGTATTTCTGATCAATTTGATGTTATTTTAACGGACAAAACATTTGCTTTTCTTTCAAAAACCAGGACATTTCTAAGTGGCCCCAATCTTTTGAACGGTAGTGTATATTTTTTTAGGATCCGCATTAGCCGACGCCAATGGCGACAGCTAGTCTTACTTGGGTTTGTCTTACTGGAAAAAGACATTACAGACAGAAAACTTTACAATTTACATACATTTAAAAACATGAACATYTAGTGTGCGAGTGTGTGCATGTATGACACAACAAGTAGGTCACATGATGGAGCGGCATTGTGCTGTGAGGTGTTGCAATATTTGTTTTTTGAACCAGATTCGCTGTTCACAATATGAGATGGAAGATAGTTCCATGCAATTATGGCTCTGTATAATACTATATGTTTCCTTGAATATGTTCTGGACCTGGGGACTGTGAAAAGACCTCTGGTGGCATGTCTGGTGGGGTAAGTGTTTGTGTCAGTGCTGTGTGTAAGTTGATTATGCAAACAATTTGGAATTTCCAATATATTAATGTTTCTTATAAAAACAAGAAGTGATGCAGTCAGCCTTTCGTCAACTCTTAGCCAAGAGAGACTGGCATGCATGGTATTAATATTAGCCCTCTGATTACAATGAAGAGCAAAACGTACCGCTCTGTTCTGGTACAGCTGCAACTTAACTAGGTCCTTCTTTGCAGCACACAAGATAAAACTAAAGCCTGAAGGACTTGCTTTGTGGAGTGTGGTGTCACGGCCAGACCTCTCCCCATCTTTAAATCTGAATCTATATGTTTTGACCCTGACAGTTTACAATCTAAGGTAACACCAAGTTAGTCTCCTCAAGTTGTTCAACAGCCACACCATTCATTACCAGATTTAGCTGAGGTCTAGAATTTAGGGAAAGGTTTGTAACCATTCCAAAAATGCCTGAAACTTTTTGTTAAGGGTTTCAGTAGCTTTGTTAGCTGTGGTTGCTGAATCAGCAGCATACATGGACACACAGGCTTTGTTAAATGCCAGTGGCAGGTCATTGGTAAAAAAATAAGAAAAGAGCAGAGGGCCTGGAGAGCTGCCCTGCGATACACCACACTTTACATGTTTGACATTAGAGAAGCTTCCATTTAAAAAAATAACTCTGAGTTCTATAAAATAGATAGCTCTGAATCCACAATATGGCAGAGGTTTAAAAGCCCTAACACATGTTTTCTCTACAACAGGTTATGGTCAATAATATCAAAGGCTGCACTGAAATCCAACAGTACAACTCCCACAATCTTCTTATTATCAATTTCTTTCAACCAATCATCAGTCATTTGTGTCAGTGCAGTACATGTTAAGTGCTCTTCTCTATAAGCATGTTGAAAGTCTGTTGTTCGATTGTTTACAGAGAAATAGCATTGTATTTGGTCAAACACAATTTTTTCTAACAGTTTGCTAAGAGCTGGCAGGAAGCTGATATGCCTGCAGTTGGAACCAGTAAAGGCTGCTTTACCACTCTTTGGTAGCGGAATAACTTTGGCTTCCCTCCAGGCCTGAGGGTAAACACTTTCCTCTAGGCTCAGAATAAAGACATGARAGATTGGAGTAGCTATAGTGTCAGCTACAGTACCATCCTCAGTAGCTTTCCATCTAAGTTGTTAATGCCAGGATTGTCATTATTGATCCATAACAATATTTTGTCCACCTTTCCCACACTAACTTTACAAAATTCAAACTTACAATGATTTTCTTTCATATACATTTTTTTAAATGCATGAATACAGTGGCTCACTGTTCGTTGTTGGCATTTCCTGCCCGAGTTTGCCCACTTTACCAATGAAGTAATCATAAAAATAATTAGCAACATCAAATGGTTTTGTGATGAATAAACCATCTGATTCGATTAAAGATGCAGTTGAATTTGTCTTTCTGCCTATAATTACATTTAAAGTAGTTACATTTAAAAAAAWATATATTTATATAATTTATCTTGGCTTCTTTATATCATTGATTTTGAGAGACACCATTTAAACATTTAAAAGTGATATCATGAAACTTCATGTGACATCATTTGAACGTTTTCACATGTAAAACTGCAAATTAGATTTTCACATTTGAATGTTTTTCACATTTTTGGGGGGGATGGGAAGTAATTAAATGGTATAGGAGTTTTAAGGTTAGTGGTACGCTGTTCAGCTAAAATAGTGTAATATGATTACATTTGACATGATCACTTAGTGCTGACTTTTTTTAATGACATTTACATTTACATTTAAGTCATTTAGCAGACGCTCTWATCCAGAGCGACTTAKAAATTGGTGCATTCACCTTATGATATCCAGTGGAACAACCACTTTACAATAGTGCATCTAACTCTTTTAAGGGGGGGGTTAAGGATTACTTTATCCTATCCTAGGTATTCCTTAAAGAGGTGGGGTTTCAGGTGTCTCCGGAAGGTGGTGATTGACTCCGCTGACCTGGCGTCGTGAGGGAGTTTGTTCCACCATTGGGGTGCCAGAGCAGCAAACAGTTTTGACTGGGCTGAGCGGGAACTGTACTTCCTCAGAGGTAGGGAGGCAAGCAGGCCAGAGGTGGATGAACGCAGTGGGTTTTGGATGACCCCACCTGGGTTTTGGGGTAAACTGATCTGCTGTGTTACGAAGTCTGTAGTATTCTCATAAGTCCCCTACAGATTCATTAGCTATAATACATCTCTGCACTTAGCAAAAAAGTGCCATCTGCACTGCTTTTAGTTATCAGTTACAGTACATCTGACTATTCTCTCATCATTGTTTTCATTTACTTATTTCTGTCACACCCTGATCTGTTTCACCTGTCGTTGTGCTTGTCTCCACCTCCCTCCAGGTGTTGCCATCTTCCCCATTATCCCCAGTGTATTTATACTTGTGTTCTCTGTTTGTCTGTTGCCAGTTCGTTTTGTCCGTCAAGCCTACCAGCGGTTTCCCCATTGCTCCTGTCTTTTTCTATAGTTCATGTTTTCTAGTTTTCCCGGTTTTGACCATTCTCCTTGCCCTGACCCTGAGTCTGCCTGCCGTTCTGTACCTTGTCACACCGCCCTGGATTATTGACCTCTGCCTGCCCTGACCCTGAGACTGCCTGCCGTTCTGTACATTTTGACTCTGATCTGGATTACTGACCTCTGCCTGCCCTTGACCTGTTGTTTTGCCTGCCCCCTGTTCTAGTAATACACTTTTGTTACTTCAACACTGTCTGCATCTGGGTCTCCCCTAAAATGTGATAATTTCACCAATTGGAGTTTCTTTTGTATAGTTGGTGTGCATATTATGTTGTTTTTATGTAACTCCTGAATCACTATGATAAATATAATAGTTTTACTTGAGTGTATTTTTAACAAAGCTGAGAGTTATTTTGAATTCCAAAGTGTAGGAATACAGGTAAAATCAGTTATTGACACAGACATGGTGGCGTAGCAGGACGCTCAAAATGCCATGAACCAAGAGGTTAGGTTGTGAGTTCAAATCCCAGGTGAGGACATGTTGAATGAAAAAATACTGTATAAATAAACATACACAATGTAATCATGTACTGTGTGTCAAATAGGTCATTTGAAAACACTGCAGTAACGTGACATTCAAGGGACATTTTTGTTTACCTGTGAAAAATATCCAGATGTGAAACTTCATGTGAAATATCATCACATGTGAAGTGTTCCAAAACCACATGATTTCACATGTGAAATGAAWRGTTACGTGTGCAAAACATGTCTTTTTTTTTCGTAAGGGACTCTACCAACTGAGCCACAAGGCCAATGAATGACACCAGAGCCAAGGTGTTCCTGTAAAGAGTTGGTTTGATTTACTTATAAACAATGGTTTATTGGTAAAGTTGTGAGAAAACCACTAAATAGGTGTAATGCAGTTTTTTTCATTAAGCTACAGTACATGCTATCTAAACTATATTATAGGCTACTTTACTCTCATGACTCAAAACATTTACAAAAAGGATACATACTAATACTAATATATTAAATGTATAGAATACAAAACATTATGATATTTAGAATCATTGCAATCGAAATCATATTTTTAGTAACCCCATCAAAACCATACAAAATAAACTTCAAAAGATTCCAATTCTGAGCTGCCCCCACCCTTGTGACTTTAGAGCATTATCCTTGAAGAGATTCATATTTGTGCATTATTATGCACGTTAAACTTCAGAAGTGCAGATTCTAACACTGACATATTCAGTCATCTCTGTGGCTGGCGATGGTTTGTCGTTAGCCCTTAGGATGGTCAGGTCACTGTAAGTAATGTGGTCTTCCATCCTCTGCACCTTGGATTTACCAGCGTTCGCATATGTGTGCTCATTTGCAATAACAAATACCTGAAAAATGATATACAACCAAGTTACAGACTAAATGTGTCTTTCATGACAGACAGTTCAAATGTTGCTTTTATCTCCTGTACAAATAATATACATTTGTCTAAATGCTTAGGAATAGAGTCTGCTTTTGTGGTCATATTGTTGAGTGATGCATTTCTGTACCTGTGGTTTGTCTGTGGTTTTTGTTTCATCATCCAACTCTCTTGATTTTGACACACATGCTGGAGAAAAGAACATAAAAGGAAAACATTTAGAATCTTTCTTAGAATAAATCAATATACATCTTTGTCTGTGTTAGGTTAAAAAGGATAAATATGTTTTAAAAGAAGATGATGTTACTCACGCAAAGCTGTCTTTCTCCAGAGGGTATAAACAAACAGACCTGATGCAGCCACAACAAGTAGACAAATACAGGTGACCAGGCCAATTATGATCTGCTCTGCTGATACGGGCCTGAAGAGTAAAAGGGAATGAGAAAACAGTGATTTAAGAGTGATAATATAAGCCTTAAATGTTTTAAATCTGATTTGGTGTGTGTGAAGGAAATGTATGAATTTGAGTGACTGTATGAATTAGTCGTAGAATTCAAGTCTTACCTTTGGTCAATGAATGGTGTTGTTTGCATGTATGTGGTTGTAGGAATAGTTGTTGTTGCTGCTGTTGTTGGCGCTATTGTAGTTGTTGTTGCTATAAAGGATATTAGTACATTTGAATTAGGCCACTTAGTGCTTTAAAATATTGTCAAAAGAATACTACAAAATAACAGAAACATGTGTTCATGACTCACTAGCACCATCACTACCACCACAAGGTCACCTTTTACTTATCCATGCACAGCCAAGGACCAAAACAATGATGCAAAACCACTAACCAATCTGAGGTGTGAGTCCCACATGTAGACTATTACAACTAAATACACACCTTTGATCACATCGCAATGTAAAGATTTAAGTTGTGTACATTATATTATCTAAGGCAGGGAACATCAACTAGATTCAGCCTCGGGACAATTTTTTCTTGAGCAGATGATCAGGGGGCCGGAACATTATTAGAAATAATTGAAGACTGCAAATTGACCACAAAATCCCAAACAGATATTATTTGACTAAAACATAATAATTTCAAACCTTGCTTACATTTGGATATGATATTATATCTCTCTCTATTATATGTGGGAATACTTTGGATCAGATTAAAATCCCCCTCGGGCCAAATTCGACCTGCATGCTGCCAGTTGGGGAACCCTGATCGAAGGGATACTTTGGATTTTCTATCTCATTTTGGGAAGTGACTTACTTGATGGTTTGTTTCCCATTTTCATCAGAAAAGGTTGTTGTTTTCTATGAGTGAACGGAACAAATTAGTGACACACACACACAGGGAGATGAGATGAATAATCCTTTGAAGCCTCAAATGTATTTCAACACATCTTTGATTTTAGTCTAAACTAACCGTGAAAATGTTACATGGCGTAATGCCTTAATCAAGCTGAAAACCTTATTTGTCTCTGGTTATACAGTAGTAAACTTGTATACTATTATGGCTTAAGGGGTTATAAGGAGAATATGCAGACATTCCCCCAAAAATAAAAGTTCTTACCTTTAGTAACACTTCTAGAATGTTTTTAACAATCTGAGCCAAGTTTGCAGTTTTTAATGTGCCTATAATCTCACTATTGTGATAATGTATGTCTCAAAATCACAAGTATTCCTTCAAATGACTGTTTCGTCAGCTCAAAGTATATGTAAAAAGGGAAGTGATTCCAAAATGAGAAATAGGACATTTGCTATTTGCTTAAGCAAGAACGCAGCAAATGAGAGAGCAGAGAAGTGTGTGGTTATTAATAATTCATTATGTAACATTTATCCATTGGCATTATAATCACCCACCAAGGACTAACTTCAGTAGTAATAGGCCAATAACAGACATTGAAACCTGGTTTGGTGTGAATCTGACCTCAGAGATTAGTTCACCATGAATTCACCAGGTTTTAATAGAGGACCTTGGATTTTTGTGGCCAGTTTTTAACAACATACTGTAGTTGCACACAGCTACTCCTGACTAACATGGCCTACATTTGACCTTGGCCAAAGTAAGTTCAGATCCAATGAGGATACTATGAGGGATCCCCTACTGCTGTCCCACTAATATCTGGTTAGCTTCCCTTTTCACTTTACAAATGCCTCCAGCAGAACAAACAAGGTTTCTATGGGAAATAGAAAAAACAAATGGTCACTTATTAAAATAACTTTTGCTTTAAGGTGTTTACTCACACTATAACTATCACTGTTCAACATGTTCCATTAGAATCAGCATTTTTGTTGCATAATCTGATGTACGCAGTCTGAAATAACGGAAGCCTGAAATAAGGAAGGAAAGATTGAGATAAGTTATCTATTGACTTTAACATATCACATAGATAGGTTGAATTCTTTAGCTACAGTGTAAGCACCTCTGTTTTGTGCCTTGTTTATGTTAGCAGTGCGATAACAGTATATGTTTTTTAGGTTACCGCTTAGCTGTTCAAACAGAAAAACTTCACAATTTATACATATTCAATGTTACATTATTCTGGCTTATAGTGCAATAAATAAAACACAGCAGAATCTTCAACACATTTTCCAGCCAATGTGTTTTTTTATTTTTTTTTATTTAACCTAGGCAAGTCAGTTAAGAACAAATTCTTATTTACAATGATGGCCTACAGTGGGTTAACTGCCTTGTTCAGGAGCAGAACAAAATATTTTTACCTTGTCAATTCGGGGATCCAGCAACCTTTCGGTTACTGGCCCAACGCTCTAACCACTAGGCTACCTGTAGTTTGATTATTTGGGATATTGTGTTCCCCTAAATTCTCAGTGCCAATACAGTGGGGCAAAAAAGTATTTAGTCAGCCACCAATTTTGCAAGTTCTCCCACTTAAAAAGATGAGAGGCCTGTAATTTTCATCATAGGTACACTTCAACTATGACAGACAAAATGATTTTAAAAAATCCAGAAAATCACATTGTAGGATTTTTTATGAATTGATTTGCAAATTATGGTGGAAAATAAGTATTTGGTCAATAACAAAAGTTTATCTCAATACTTTGTTATATACCCTTTGTTGGCAATGACAGAGGTCAAACGTTTTCTGTAAGTCTTCACAAGGTTTTCACACACTGTTGCTGGTATTTTAGCCCATTCCTCCATGCAGATCTCCTCTAGAACAGTGATGTTTTGGGGCTGTTGCTGGGCAACACGGACTTTCAACTCCCTCCAAAGATTTTCTATGGGGTTGAGATCTGGAGACTGGCTAGGCCACTCCAGGACCTTGAAATGCTTCTTACGAAGCCACTCCTTCGTTGCCCGGGCGGTGTGTTTGGGATCATTGTCATGCTGAAAGACCCAGCCACGTTTCATCTTCAATGCCCTTGCTGATGGAAGGAGGTTTTCACTCAAAATCTCACGATACATGGCCCCATTCATTCTTTCCTTTACACGGATCAGTCGTCCTGGTCCCTTTGCAGAAAAACAGCCCCAAAGCATGATGTTTCCACCCCCATGCTTCACAGTAGGTATGGTGTTCTTTGGATGCAACTCAGCATTCTTTGTCCTCCAAACCTGTCTCTTATACACATCTAGATGTGTATAAGAGACAGGCGTAGCACTGCAGGATTTGAGTCCCTGGCGGCGTAGTGTGTTACTGATGGTAGGCTTTGTTACTTGGTCCCAGCTCTCTGCAGGTCATTCACTAGGTCCCCCCGTGTGGTTCTGGGATTTTTGCTCAKCGTTCTTGTGATCATTTTGACCCCACGGGGTGAGATCTTGCGTGGAGCCCCAGATCGAGGGAGATTATCAGTGGTCTTGTATGTCTTCCATTTCCTAATAATTGCTCCCACAGTTGATTTCTTCAAACCAAGCTGCTTACCTATTGCAGATTCAGTCTTCCCAGCCTGGTGCAGGTCTACAATTMTGTTTCTGGTGTCCTTTGACAGCTCTTTGGTCTTGGCCATAGTGGYGTTTGGAGTGTGACTGTTTGAGGTTGTGGACAGGTGTCTTTTATACTGATAACAAGTTCAAACAGGTGCCATTAATACAGGTAACGAGTGGAGGACAGAGGAGCCTCTTAAAGAAGAAGTTACAGGTCTGTGAGAGCCAGAAATCTTGCTTGTTTGTAGGTGACCAAATACTTATTTTCCACCATAATTTGCAAATAAATTCATTAAAAATCCTACAATGTGATTTTCTGGATTTTTTTTCTCATTTTGTCTGTCATAGTTTAAGTGTACCTATGATGAAAATTACAGGCCTCTCTCATCTTTTTAAGTGGGAGAACTTGCACAATTGGTGGCTGACTAAATACTTGTTTGCCCCAGATGTATTTGCATACATCTTTTCTTAGGTGCCAAGTATCAACCAAAACAAGGCCCAAAGTAGGCCACGTGTACTTGTTAGTTACTGTTATGATCAGTATGTTCATGAAACAATCTATCATAAAAGTCCTTCACACAAGGAGAAATCCAATTTGGCAGTGTACCTGCAGAACATAATGGAAAGATAGGTAATCACACCTCACAGCCAGCAAATATGTTAATCTTTGGTAATGCACAATAATCTTTAGTAAATATTCCCTTTTATTGCAAAAATGCATGTCAAGGCGTTTTGAACAAATGCAGATTGTATAAAAGTGGTAACCATAGACACAGTCTTTATTCAAGCAATCATGGGCAAAGTTCTGTTTGTGACGGGTAAGTAGTTATGGTGAAAGCTCAACACTACATTATTGTATGGTATGCATCCAATGTATGCATAACAAAATGTAATCTGTGTCTTCTCTTTCCATAGCTCTAGCCCTGCTGCTGCATGCACAGCTCGGTAAGTGGACTCCAGAACACAAACTCTTTGTAGGCTGGGGATAGGGGTCTCAATTGAACTCAGTTGTGGTCCATAGACCAAGTACAGTGCATACTGTATGTAGTATCTTAATTTGAGCCAGTTTACTATAGCAGGAAAATAATCCTGCAGTAACAGGAAATGTGAATTATTATGTGGATTATAATTAATTTACATTCATTTTTGTAGTGGTTTATGCATTTTTCACAAGGTAAAATCTAGTCTGAAATGTCTAAGTGAAAATTACAAACTTCAGAAGCCTTTTAAAACCTCAAATACACCACATGTTTTACATTTCCTGCATTGATGGAAAGTTATCCTGCAACAGGGTGATCAAATTAAGATCCTACATCTGTAATTTACTAAATATGGGGCAATAGAATATGTAATCTAAGTGGATTATGAGACTATAGTTGAAAATGAAGTAATTCAATCCTATAAACAAGTGAATGAGCAAATATCAAACTATTCATATCCTGTTTTAACTTGTGTCTCAGGGTCCTCCTACATTTTGTCATGCTACTTCACAAACTGGGCACAGTACAGACCACCCCCCGCCATTTACATGCCCAATGACATTGACCCATGTCTGTGTACCCATCTTCTCTACGCCTTCGCCACCATGAAGAACAACGAACTGGCCACCTTCGAGTGGAATGACGTAGAGCTCTATAGCCAGTTCAATGGCCTGAAGAACCAGTGAGCCCCTACTGAGAAACTAACACGTCATGAGATTGTGTCGAGAGACAAATGTCATCAATTTACTACTTTAATTTCCCTTAATATGGAATAACATATTGTATTTCAACAGGAATGGCAATTTGAAGACTCTTCTGTCTGTTGGAGGATGGAACTTCGGCTCTTCTGGGTAAGATGATCCGTTATATCTGTTCGCATACTTTCCTCTTGATAACGGCCATCAGTGTCTCTCTATTTCCCTCTATTTCTCTCTATAGATCATCAGAATATTCGCAGATTTTTTTCATGCGAATATTCTAAAATTGGCATGATGAAAATATGTATTTTCCCCCAGTTGTGTTTCCACAAACAGACTTGTTGCAGATAAGATGTACTTTTTCGCTTACATTTTCATGTACCGAATACAAATCTGAAGTTCAATCTGTTTCCATTGCATTTCGACTCTACTGATAGTTTTGTCACAAAAACTGTTGCGCAAAATAGCAAATATGGTCTTGGAATGTGCGATCTATCCAACAGCTCGCAGATAGGCCGACAGTGCCGGTAGGCCAGTCTACATTATGAGGTTATTATGGTTAAGAGCATCGATCATCATGTCAATAAAATAATTCCCTCGATATTTATTGAAAGAAGCATCAAACTCATCACTGTACACTTTCACCACCCTGTGAAGTTCATACTGTATTTAATCTGTAGCCTAATAAACTGCATGCTTTCCCGAGTCGTAGTGGGATGACCACACACACCATATCATCGCGTGACTCCCAAGTTTACTTCAATATGATGGTCATTATATTCTTATTTGAGCATAAAGGCGTTTCCACCGCCATTTCTTGCAAAACATAATTTTACATGTCAAACGAACAAATTATCTGTAGGCTTTTATAACATTTAAGCGAAAGGTAATGTTTCCATCACAGCTGTCGTGATTTTTTTTATAAGGTATGACTTTACTCGCCTAAAAACTGTGGATGGAAACGTGATTAGAGTCATTCTATTCCCCCATCAGATTCTCTGCCATGGTGGCCAGCCCCACCAACCGCCAGACCTTCATCAACTCTGTGATAGTGTTTCTGAGGAAGTATGAGTTTGATGGTCTGGACATCGACTGGGAGTACCCAGCCAACAGAGGGAGCCCTCCTCAGGATCAGCAGCTCTACTCTGTTCTTGTGGAGGTAAAGTTGACTAAACAAGAACAACAATAATACAACTGAGAGTTTAATATTTTTCTGTTGCAATAGTTATTGAGTAAATAGTAAAACCCTAATACTGACTTGCGTAGTTAAATAAAGGTGAAATAAATAAAAAGTGTTGATAACAGGAAATGAGGGCAGCATTTGAGAAGGAGGCTAAGCAGACTAACAAGGCCCGTCTCCTGCTGTCTGCTGCTGTCTCCGCTGGAAGGGATACCATCAGCTCTGCTTACGAAATCCCCAAACTTGGACAGTAGGCACCATCCACTCTGTAGTTACCTATCCACTCTACACTCACTCTGTAGTGGCCTATCTACTGTACTTTGTAGCCTGTATACTACCATACAGTCATTGTCTTTCTCAAAAAGATATTACTGCTATTCAGGCTATGATACTGACCATATAATAACAGTTTGCCACTTTTGCAACCTCTAGGGCCTTGGACATGATCAATGTCATGTCATATGACTTCCACGGCTCCTGGGATCCCTTCACTGGAGAGTGCAGCCCCATGTACAAGAGCCCTGCTGACAATGGTGGCTTCATCTACTTCAATGTGGTGAGTATGTCAGGACAAGGGTGGATGGCTCTTTGTGGGTGTGATGAGTCTGCTGAAGAGCGAAGTTAACCCAGCAGGCAGCAAACACTAACATATAAAGCTATTGTGTTTCAGGACTATGCTATGAACTACTGGAAGAACCATGGAGCCCCAGCAGAGAAACTGATCGTTGGGTTCCCCACCTACGGCAACACGTTCACCTTGACGAATGCAGCTGACAACGGAATCGGAGCATCTATTGCCGGGGCTGGAACTCCAGGCAAATACACACAGGAGGCTGGAGAGCTGGCTTACTTTGAGGTACTTTAAATGGTGATATTTATTTCTTACATCATAAAAAGTGAACTCTAACTGTTGAGGGCCTCCTTATGATCTGGTTTCAATTGTATCTCAACTTCGACTCAACTGGTTGCTTCTTATTTGATGGCTTTATCATAACAAGGGAAATCATACTGAACAAAAATATAAATGCAACATGGAACAATTTCATTGATTTTACTGAGTTACAGTTCATATGATGAAATAAATTCATTAGGCCCTAATCTATGGATTTCACATGACTGGGAATAGAGATATGCATCTGTTGGTCACAGATACCTTTAAAGCCTCACTAAAGGCCTCAGGACCTCGTCATAGTATTTTTGTGCATTTGAATTGCCATCAGTAAAATGAGATTGTGTTCGTTGTCCGTAGCTTATGCCTGCCCATACCATAACCCCACCGCCATCATGGGGAACTCTGTTCACAACGTTGACATCAGCAAACCACACGCCCACACAACACCATACACGTAGTCTGCGATTGTGAAGCCGGTTGGACGTACTGCCAAATTCTCTAAAACTACGTTGGAGTCGGCTTATGGTAGAGAAATTAACATTCAATTCTCTGGCAACAGCTCTGGTGGACATTACTGCAGTCAGCATGCCAATTGCATGCTCCCTCAAAACTTAAGACATCTGTGGCATTGTGTTGTGTGACAAAACTTCACATTTTAGAGTGCCGTTTTATTGTCCCCAGCACAAGGTGCACCTGTGTTATGATCCTGCTGTTTTATCAGCTTCTTGATCTGTTATACCTGTCCGGTGGATGGATTATCTCGGCAAAGGAGAAATGCTCACTAATAGGGGTGTAAACAAATTTGTGCACACAATTTGAGAGAAATAAGCTTTTGTGCGTCTGGAACATTTCTGGGATCTTTTATTTCAGCTCATGAAACATAGGACCAACACTTTACATTTTGCGTTTATATTTTTGTTCAGTGTACTTTCAAGAACAACAAAAGAAAGTGATGACACTTGATGGAGATAGGTGTTGTTGATTCCCTGTGTTTTCATGTACAGTTGAAGTCGGAAGTTTACATACACTTAGGTTGGAGTCATTAAAACTCGTTTTTCAACCACTCCACAAATTTCTTGTTAACAAACTACAGTTTTGGCAAGTCGGTTAGGACATCTACTTTGTGCATGACACAAGTAATTTTTCCAACAGTTGTTTACAGACCGATTATTTAACTTATAATTCACTGTATCATAATTCCAGTGGGTCAGAAGTTTACATACACTAAGTTGACTGTGCCTTTAAACAGCTTGGAAAATTCCAGAAAATTATGTCATGGCTTTAGAAGCTTCTGATAGGCTAATTGACATATTTTTTGAGTCAATTGGAGGTGTACCTGTGGATGTATTTCAAGGCCTACCTTCAAACTCAGTGCCTCTTTGCTTGACATCATGGGAAAATCATCAGGAAAAACATTGTAAACCTCCACATGTCTGGTTCATCCTTGGGAGCAATTTCCAAACGCCTGAAGGTACCACGTTCATCTGTACAAACAATAGTACGCAAGAATAAACACCAGCCATCATACCGCTCAGGAAGGAGACGCGTTCTATCTCCTACAGATGAATGTACTTTGGTGCGAAAAGTGCAAATCAATCCCAGAACAACAGCAAAGGACCATGTGAAGATGCTGGAGGAAACAGGTACAAAAGTATCTATATCCACAGTAAAACAAGTCCTATATCAACATACCCTGAAAGGCCGCTCAGCAAGGAAGAAGCCACTGTTCCAAAACTGCTATAAAAAAGACAGACTACGGTTTGCAACTGCACATGGCGACAAAGATCGTACTTTATGGAGAAATGTCCTCTGGTCTGATGAAACAAAAATAGAACTGTTTGGCCATAATGACCATCGTTATGTTTGGAGGAAAAAGGGGGATGCTTGCAAYCCGAAGAACACCATCCCAACTGTGAAGCACAGGGGTGGCAGCATCATGTTGTGGCGGTGCTTTGCTGCAGGAGGTACTGGTGCACTTCACAAAATAGATGTCATCATGAGGGAAGGACAATGATGTGGGTATATTGAAGCAACATCTCAAGACATCAATCAGGAAGTTAAAGCTTGGTCGCAAATGGGTCTTCCAAATGGACAATGACCCCAAGCATACTTCCAAAGTTGTGGCAAAATGGCTTAAGGACAACAAAGTCAAGATATTGGAGTGGCCATCACAAAGCCCTGATCTCAATCCTAGAAAATCTGTGGGCAGAACTGAAAAAGAGTGTGCAAGGGCAAGGAGGCCTACAAACCTGACTCAGTTACAGGAATGGGCCGAAATTCACCCAATTTATTGTGGGAAGCTTGTGGAAGGCTACCTGAAACGTTTGACCCAAGTTAAGCAATTTAAAGGCAATGCTACCAAATACTAATTGAGTGTATATAAACTTCTGATCCACTGGGAATGTGATGAAAAATAAAAGCTGAAATAAATCATTCTCTCTACTATTATTCTGACATTTCACATTCTTAAAATAAAGTGGTGATCCTAACTGACCTAAGACAGGGAATTTTTACTTGGATTAAATGTCAGGAATTGTGAAAAACTGAGTTTAAATGTATTTGGATAAGGTGTATGTAAACTTCCGACTTCAACTGTATCACAGATCTGTGGGTTTTTGAAAGACGGAGCCACTGAGGTTTGGGACGCACCACAGGACGTGCCGTACGCCTACAAAGGAACCCAGTGGGTGGGCTATGACAATGTCAAGAGCTTTGGGATCAAGGTAAGAACAATACAATAAAAAAATTGTATTTGTTGCAATGTGAAACTACTTTTTTTTAAGCATTATGGTGACATACACTGAGTGTACAAAACACTAGGAACATGCTCTTTCCGTGACATAGACTGACCAGATGAATCCAGGTGAAAGCTATGATCCCTTATTGATGTCACTTGTTAAATCCACTTCAATCAGTGTAGATGAAGGGGAGGAGACAATTGAGACATAGATAGTCTATGTGTGCCATTCAGAGGGTGAATGGGCAAGAAAATGATTTAAGCACCTTTGAACGAGGTATGGAAGTAGGTGCCAGGCACACCGGTTTGAGTGTGTCAAGAACTACAATGGTGATTGGTTTTCACGCTCAGCAGTTTCCGTGTGTATCAAGAATGGTCCACCACCCAAAGGACATCCAGCCAACTTCACACAACTATGGGAAGCATTGGAGTCAACCTGGGCCCCCATCCCTATAGATCTCTTCCAACACCTTGTCGAGTCCATGCCCTGACAAATAGAGGCTGTTCTGAGGGCAAAACGGGGTGCAACTCAATATTAGGAAGGTGTTCTTAATGATTCGTACACTCAGTGTATAAAACGTGAGTGGCGAGACTCGATCAAACAGTCTGCTAAATGTGTTTCCAGCACACACACCCTTAAGATGGTAATATGAAAAATATGTGTTTATGGCATGCTTTTATATACACAAGTAAATTCAACACACACGACAGCATCAATATTGCACTGCACATGAATGTGCATTCATAACATAGAAATGATTAGTGTGGCTGCTCTCTAGGGATTACCTTATAGTAGTGCATCAAGTTGTTCAACCGGGTTTCTCTGCATGTGTTGAACTCCACAAAACATGTTGCGCCTTTTTGCCAGCTAACATTTTACGTTGTGCCTCTAGCTGTCTATAGGCAGTTGTGGAACAGGTACTCAATAGTCATACTTGAGTAAAGGTAAAGATACCTTAACAGAAAATGATTAAAAGTCAGCTAGTAAAATACTACTTGAGTAAAAGTCTAAATGTATCTGGTACTTAAGTACAGTGGTGAAAAACGTACTCAATTGTCAACTTGAGTAAAAGTAAAAYCTATACATCAAATTCCTCATATAAAGCAAACCAGATGGCAATATTTTCTAGTTTTTATTTATTTACTGACTGCAGGGGCACACTCAAACACTCATACATAATTTACAAATGCAGTATTTGTGTTTAGTGAGTCCTCCAGATCAGAGGCAGTACATGCTGGGCACGTCAATGTCTATTCCACGTTGGTTCAAGGTCATTTCAATGAAATGACGTGGAAACAACCAGTGTGTGCTCAGTGGGTAGGAATGACAATGCGTTATATTAATAGGTGTGTGAATTGGACCATATTGCTGTCCTGCCTAAGCATTCGAAATGTAACAAGTACTTTTGGGTGTCAGGGAAAATGTATGGGACTAAAAAGTATATATTTTCTTTAGGAATGTAGTGGAGTAAAAGTAATAAAAATATAAATAGTAAAGATACCCCAAAAAACGACTTAAGTAGTAGTTCAAAGAATTTGTACTTAGTTACTTTACACCACTGTTTATAGGTTGACTGGCTGAAGAAGAACAACTTTGGAGGAGCCATGGTCTGGACTCTTGATATGGATGACTATACCGGCACCTACTGTGGCCAGGGAAAATATCCTCTCATCAACGTCCTCAAGAAAGGCCTCAATCTGGAATCAGCACGTAAGGACCTGCACACTAGATTGGGTTCGATAGCAGAAATGTATGACATCTCTGACTGCTGTGCTACAGAATTATATCAAACACCTAAAATATGTTCTTTAAATTTGTTTTATTTTTTAAATATCCATTTCAGCTTGCAATCCCCCTGCAACTCCCCTGCCCCTTATTAAGGGAACTACCAATGGAGGTGATGATGGTGGGGACTCTGGAGGCAGCTCGAGCGGAGGCAGTTCCAGTGGAGGCAGCTCGAGCGGTGGGAACACCAGTGGGACCAGTGGCATGGACAGTAACTTCTGTGTTGGCAAGGCCGCTGGGCTGTACGCCGACCCCAAGAACAAGAACCAGTTCTACAACTGCAGTCAGGGCAAGACCTACTTCCAGTACTGTGCTACTGGCCTGGTCTTCGACACCTCATGCTCTTGCTGCAACTGGTCCTAAAGTCCCTACTTCAGAATGACAGGTGATATTTCATGGTCAGATATCCTCCATTTTAGAACTGGAGGCATCCCTTTTTGAGTATATATCCTACATTATATTTCAGATAGCAATAAAAAAAATGACTTATTTCAATAAATTGTTCTAAAATGTTTTGAATTATCCCCTTCTTGTGAACAACTATTAATGAAAGCAAAATAGAGTTCACTGTCTTATCTGTTGAAATAAAAAAAGTTGTCATTCAACTCATGTTCATTTTTTTTTTAAACATTTCAACATTGTGACAATGAGCAACAATGCATACCAATCCAAATGCCTTGAAAATAAAGCACATTATTTTCATATACTATAACCTAACTACCCCTTGCTCACACACTTATTACAAAGTAATTATCTATAGGGGCTTTAAACAGAAGGTAACATTAGCATATCTAAAGGGATGATGATGATTGGAATAAGAAGCAGTAGCGGCATTTTCAGGAAGGAAAAAAGGAGGGACTAAATCATTTGGAATATATTAATAACTTAAACATGACTTATTCACTCCTCTGGCTATTGCAGCCTTCAGGATGGATAAAACATTACACAGGTCCTGGTACTGTATGTATTTGTCTTCACTAACAGCGTGTTTTCTTCCTCTTTACATTGTTGGTCAATAACAATACTGGGCATCAAATGGCCCCAGCTACATATCCTCTCAGCTACCCTCCTTCTGTTCTGTTTTACTGTCTACTGCTGCTGGTGGGAGCTCCTCCACCATGGCTGACTTCACTGAGGTTCCTGTGGGGGGAGAAAGGTTAGAATGTGAACAGATGGGTTACAGATAAATTATGTACTTTTTTCTCTATGTACAGTTTGTTCAACTGTGATATGGCTGAGGAGGTCCTAGTACCAGTGAGGTATTTCCTGTGCATGCGATGTAAGAACAGCAGCCCGAAGAAGAGGATGGAGCCCATACAACCGATGATCATGCCACAGAGCAGGAAACTATAGCTGCCTTCACTCTGGATGATCTGGAGAATGCAAAGCACAATATTAGACTGTTTATCTTCCCCTCTCTTTAACATATACTACGTCTCTGTGCAGTCTTACCGATCCAACAAGGACTTGCATGACCATTTCTCCCATCCCAGCACTTGTTACCAGAACTGAGGTTGCACATCCTGCCAAGAGAGAAAAGAGAAGGAGAGTAAAACAGAGAGATTATATACTGTAGTATCTCATCATTTATCAAACCACTCTATTACTGTGTTGTTACTGAGTCGTTACTGTGTTGTTACTGAGTCGTTACTGTGTTGTTACTGAGTCGTTACTGTGTTGTTACTGAGTCATTGACACTTATTGTGCTGGCGATTGATGAATGTACCTTGGTAGTCCAGGATGTCCTCAGTGTAAGCCAGCATACAGGGGAAGATGCTGCTGAGGAACAGGCCCAGTAGAGTGGTCCCAACAAACAGGAATATACTGCTGGTGTCGAGGACGAGCAGCAACAACACTGTGACAATGACACCAGCCTGCAGAGATGAAGAAAGACTTCAATTGGATATATAGACAATCAATTATTGAGAGAAATGCCCATTTAAATATAAACATATTGGAATTGAAAGACAATAAATATTTTATTACACACCTTCATTAATGTTAATACATTTTCTTTAGGGATTAATAAAATATTCTATCATTGGCATTACCAGATTAATCATGAGCAGTCGAACGGGCTGGAAGCGGAAGGTGAGAGGGATGGACACCAGACGTCCTGCAGTAATGGCTGCCCAGAAGATACTGACCAGGTATCCCGCAGTCTTATTAGGTAGAGAAATGGGGGGAGACACTGCATATGTGTACACAAAGCCTGCATACGCACCCTAGGAATAGAAAGTGAAGGTCCACAGATGAATCCATTGCTGCATACATACACTAATATGGAGCAGACTGCATAGTTATAACAGAATCTGTACTACTCACCACAATGCCATCGGTCATGAACAGGACCATTCCACCAACGATATGAATCCCAAAGAAGGACACAGGCAACTCACGCAGGTTGTTATTCTGACAGCAGCTGAAGATATCCCCATGACCTGCAAACCGAGAGAAACATTAGGAGAGATCTAAACCACTTGGCTAGTACAGTAGGTGTGAATTCTCAACTGATCCAAACTCTGAGACTTTGATGTGATCCAAGTATTATAATTTTAAAATTATCTTGGTTATACTGTCATCTTATAAAGGAAATGAGGAGTTCAGATCAGATCCAAAACACTAAGTTTTGCCCTTTACCTCCTCCCTCCTCCTGGTCTTTAGGTTCTGTGTCAGGCCCCTCGGCCCCCTGGTTCTCCATGGCCAGCTCGTCTTTGTCCAGCAAATGAGGTGTGGTGCTGCGGCAGCAGGGGATCAACTGCTCCTGGTACATCAGGAATAACACTGCCATTGGCACTGGCAGCTGGGAGAGGAAAATATCATTCAAATGATGTATCATGGGAAAAAATGTAAAATCTTGGATCAAAGCCTTTGCAATAATCAATCAACATTATTAAAAGTTAAGAGTGAGCGGAATCAATATTAGGAGCGTTATGCTTGAGCTTACACACTATATTTCACCTCACTATGCTTTTCCAAGATCTTACATTGATCATTGCCATGATCCAGAAGGCGTAGGACACGATGGACTCCTCTGGCTCCTCTGCTAGGGGCAGGTGGTCCACGGACACGTTGTGCATCACAATGGGGCTGTTCCTCAGCGTGTTCCTGAAGTGGTGCATGATCTCGGTCACATTTTCTGTCACGTTCCCGACCCTGCAGCCTGTCTCAGACAGGAAGGGATCAGCAATCAGAGGACTCACCAGCGCCCCGAACCCAATGAAGAAGTGGAGGGCCTGCAAAAACAACAAAGTTTCTATCATTCATTCTAAATATAATGCACTTTGGGTATATTCTGAAAGCTGAACTGAACTGGGCATAGTTACTCTCTCACCTGGAGAAAGACAGCCGAGTCCTTCTGATATATGGCGACCAGCTGGATGTTGGCGATGGTGTCAATGATGCCCATGGCCAGACCGGACACAGCCATGGCAATAGCCAACAGCAGCACATTATGGCAGAGGGGGATGATGGCAAATATTATAGAGATGAGTAGCGAGGACAAGAACAGTGCAGCTAGAGCACTGAACAACCTTTGGGAGAGAGGGGAGGAGTTATTACTACTAGAAATAACATACACATATACTAGAGGTTTGAATGGCTCAAACATTGAACAAGATGTATGCCAACACTATGGTTGAAATATGCAAAGGCCTGCTGGCTAGGGGCTCACTGTTGATAGAATAGGCTACAGAGATAATTGCCAACTGATGCATACACAAACCCTCACACTCTTAAGGGTTCTGCACAGTGATTTCACAGTTTAAGCAAAAAGAAGCTACTGAACTCTGTTTCCAGTGCATGAAAAAAAAATGCAGTACCTAGAACTACGTAGAAAGCCCTTTAAATTACAGCTATCTTTTTGTCATGAATTGGTTTAAAGTGAGAATCCAAGGAACACAGTTCCCATACTGTAGGAGAACCCTTTTTGATTCCAGGTAGAACTCTCTGTGGAAAGGGTTCTAAATGGAATCCAAAAGGGTTCTACCTGGAACTAAAAGGGGTTCTTCAAAGGTTTCTCCTATGGGGACAGCCGAAGAACCCTTTTGGTTCTAGATAGCACCTTTTTTTCTAAAAGTGTAGGGTTGCACATTATGGATTTCGGGAATCCACCAACCGGGATTTCGGGAAAACCAGATTTTTTTTTTTTTTAAGTTCCCAGATTTTTTCGACCCTATGCTTCACACAGGGATCAGAGAACTGTTTGAATAGTCACTCACGTTTTCTTGAAGACCCCTCCGATCGAGCTGCCGATGAGCAGGCAGAACTGCTGGGAGAAGAAGACCCAGGTGATCTGGCTCAGTGTAGACTGGGTTTGACATCGCAAGTCCAATATGGTGGGTCCCAGGAAGGCTATACACAGTCCAAAACTGAAGAACACACTCCAGTATGTACAGGTGTGGTGAAAGTTCCTTTTAAAAAGTGTTATAATCCGCTCTTCTATAAACATTATTGTTCCACAAGCTTCAGAAATTCAAATTGAGAAATTATGAACAAAAGTCAGTCCACAATTTTGCAAAGAGAATTGTCCAGTAGTAGACCTAACTAGCCTTTATGTTATTGGGTGTCCAGTCAACAGTATGATTAGTAACTACTCTGTCTCTACCTGCTGAAGGTCTTGCAGTATAATATTTGAGTGATTTGCTCTCTTTTAAATATTTTCAAGTTCCCACCAAAATTACTTAACTGAAAGGATGTCCTTTGTAGTTAATGGGTAGAGGAGATTCTATGAACATTGGGCATCTTTCAAGTGTCAATGATTTGCTGTTAAGCGTCAAACTGTGTCAAAATTATATTTTAAAGCTAACTATTGTCTTATCTGTCCTAGTCACTCATGTCCCTCCATTCATTCATTCATTCATTCATTTAGGTCAGGAAATGACACAGGATGAAAGAGTGCCTTGGCTTCCCTTGGTGCCATCATGGAGTTGTATCACCAGGAGGGCTTAGGGGACCTAACCTGTGGAGGGCCCAAAATAACTTCCCATAGATGTAAAAGCATCATACTTTATATATTATTGGAATATAACTTCAAAATGACTACAACATGCTCTTGATCATTTATATGGCAGACTCTCTTCCTCCTTTACCAGTGTTTGTGACCCGAGACTTTCTCTGTGTGGGCGGCAAGGGAAAGTACTGAAAGTGATGAGAGTCAAGGTGGGGAAAAGTATTATCGCAAGTCATTGACAAAGTGTCACTTATACTCGCTGTCAGTTGTATATTTAAAATGGCAGACTTTAGCAATGACTCCCCAGCTAAATATAGGTTAAATAAAGTATACCAACATGAACTTGTTTGCAGGTCTAAAGTCTAGGAGGTTGACTGGGGTTGGAGGATGTGCATCACACAACACCACTAGTTTTATATTGCCTTACATTTGTTGTAAAACTTCAACCATGACAGGAAGATCAAATTGTTTAGCAGCAGCAACGTCTTGGTGAGCGTCTTGGTTTGCTGGCATACAACTCATCCCTGAATTGATTTACTGAGGCTAATGGCCAGTTATGAATTTTCGGGTCACAACAAGGTCAAAGAGTAGGAATGGGGACCAACAAATGGTAGCAATTCGAAGAATCAAAAGCATTTATTTAATCCTATTCCTTACCATATTGCACCCAGGCCAGTATCCTCCACATAGATGCTAACACATCGACCTTCATGTAATTTGGAAGAGAGTATTTATGCTACACATTTACTACACATTCATGCTGCAATATGCTACATATGCTTCATATCCTTGTGAAAGGCTAAATACAGTGCCTTTTGAAAGTTTCCATACCCCTAAACTTTTTCCATATTTTGTTATGTTACAACCTTATTCTAAAATGGATACAAAAAAAAAAGTGGGCAGAAATGGTTGTCTTTCTGGAAGGTTCTCCCATCTCCACAGAGGAACTCTAGAGCTCTGTCAGATTGACCATCGGGTTCTTGGTCACCTCCCTGACCAAGGCCCTTCTCCCCCGATTGCTCAGTTTGGCCGGGCGGCCAGCTCTAGGAAAATTCTTGGTGGTTCCAAACATCTTCCATTTAAAAATGATGGAGGCCACTGTGTTCTTGGGGACCTTCAATGCTGCAGACATTTTTTGGTACCCTTCCCCAGATCTGTGCCTTGACACGATCCTGTCTCGGAGCTCAACGGTCAATTCCTTCGACCTCGTGTCTTGGTTTTTGCTCTGACATGCACGGTCAACTTTGGGACCTTATATAGACAGGTGTGTGCCTTTCCAAATCATGTCCAATTAATTGAATTTACCATAGATAAATGGAAACGGGATGCACCTGAGCTCAATTTGGAGTCACATAGCAAAAGGTCTGAATACTTACAGTTGAAGTCGGAAGTTTACATACACCTTAGCCAAATACATTTAAACTCAGTTTTCACAATTCCTGACATTTAATCCTAATAAATATTCCCTGTCTTAGGTCAGTTAAGATCACCACTTTATTTAAAAAATGTGAAATGTCCGAATAATAGTAGAGAGAATGATTTATTTCAGCTTTTATATATTTTATCACATTCCCAGTGGGTCAGAAGTTTACATACACTCAATTAGTATTTGGTAGCATTGCCTTTAAATTGTTTAACTTGGGTCAAACATTTTGGGTAGCCTTCCACAACCTTCCCATAATAAGTTGGGTGAATTTTGGCCCATTCCTCCTGACAGAGCTGCTGTAACTTAGTTAGGTTTGTAGGCCTCCTTGCTCGCACACTCTTTTTCAGTTCTGCCCACAAATTTTCTATGGAATTGATGTCAGGCCTTTGTGATGGCCACTCCAATACCCTGACTTTGTTGTCCTTAAGCCATTTTGCCACAACTTTGGAAGTATGCTTGGGGTCATTGTCCATTTGGAATATCCATTTGCGACCAAGCTTTACCTTCCTGACTGATGTCTTGAGATGTTACTTCAATATATCCACATAATTTTCCTTCCTCATGGTGCCATCTAGTTAGTGAAGTGCATCAGTCCCTCCAGCAGCAAAGCACCCCCACAACATGATGCTGCCACCCCTGTGCTTCACGGTTGGGATGGTGTTCTTCGGCTTGCAAGCATCCCCCTTTTTCCTCCAAACATAACAATGGTCATTATGGCCAAACAGTTATATTTTTGTTTCATCAGACCAGAGGACATTTCTCCAAAAAGTACGATCTTTGTTCCCATGTGCAGTTGCAAACCATAGTCTGGCTTTTTTATGACGGTTTTGGAGCAGTGGCTTCTTCCTTGCTGAGTGGCCTTTCAGGTTATGTCGATATAGGACTTGTTTTACTGTGGATATAGATACTTTTGTACCCGTTTCCTCCAGCATCTTCACAGGGTCCTTTGCTGTTGTTCTGGGATTGATTTGCACTTTTCGCACCAAAGTACATTCATCTCTAGGAGACAGAACGCATCTCCTTCCTGAGTGGTATGACCGCTGCGTGGTCCCATGGTGTTTATACTTGTGTACTATTTTTTGTACAGATGAACGTGGTACTTTCAGGCGTTTGGAAATTGCTCCCAAGGATGAACCAGACTTGTGGATGTCTACAATTTATTTCCTGAGGTCTTGGCTGATTTATTTTGATTTTCCCATGATGTCAAGCAAAGAGGCACTGAGTTTGAAGGTAGGCCTCAAATACATCTACAGGTACACCTCCAATTGACTCAAATTATGTCAATTAGCCTATCAGAAGCTTCTAATGCCATGACATAATTTTCTGGAATTTTCCAAGCTGTTTAAAGGCACAGTCAACTTAGTGTATGTAAACTTCTGACCCACTGGAATTGTGATACAGTGAATTATAAGTGAAATAATCTGTCTGTAAACAATTGTTGGAAAAATTACTTGTGTCATGCACAAAGTAGATGTCCTAACCGACTTGCCAAAACTATAGTTTGTTAACAAGAAATGTGTGGAGTGGTTGAAAAACAAGTTTTAATGACTCCAACCTAAGTGTATGTAAACTTTCGACTTCAACTGTATGTAAATAAGGGATTTCTATTTATTTATTTATACATTTGCAAAAAAGTCTACAAACCTGTTTTTTCTTTGTCATTATGGGGTATTGTGTGTAGATTGCTGAGGATTTTTATTTATTTAAACCATTTTAGAATACGGCTGTAACGTAACAAAATGTGGAAAAGGTCATGGGGTCTGAATATATTCCGAAGGCAACGTAGTTCCATGTGTGTGAAAGTGGATAAACTGTGCCCAAAATTGAACAACTTGCTGGGTTCATATTGTGTAACTGATTTGCCAAGTCTATTCCTTGGAGCGGAGATGCTGGTTGAGTCATGGCCCTGAGAAATACTGTATATGTTTTTATAAAAGGCATTGATTAACGACAATCAGCCTGCACACTTCCTCTTTCAAGGTTACACCAACACACAAGTAACGTTTTAGGTAATTGTCAACTAACAATGTCAACAAACTAACATCCTTGCAGAGATTTGTAAGGCGGTTGTTAAATTTCAACTACATTGTAATTTGAATGAAGATGGTGGTTTTCCATGGTTGGTAGAACTGGTTCTGCCAAAGTTGTCACAAGCAGAATTATAAGAATTGGTGTCTATTGCAAACAAAGTATTATTTTTTACTCAATCTCTCAAAAAATTGGTTAAGAAACCTGGTCTAACTATCACAATCACTATTTGTTACATACTACTATTATACTATATATATCTTTTAAAGTGTTAATACTGTATATTGTTTTTATTATATCCCAGAGTTATAATCCACAACTACATCATCAAAATATCACATCTAATGAAGTACCGCTTGCGTACTAACGCTCTGATTATAGTGGGGTTGAGGTTGTTGACTTTAAACACTAGATGGTGCACATACGTTGCATTTCCTTTAGCTTACCTTAAAAAAAAATGTGAACCCCATTTTTTGTTGGGGATACATTATCATGTATAGGTACATTATCCATTTCAAATGATACTTTTATGAAACATGTACCCATAGATTGCCACTAAAAATTTAAAAAACTGTGCGGGAGGGGGGGGCAGTGGAGGCACGTAGACAGCTTCAGTTCCTCTGTGTCCAAATCACTAGACTTAAAATAGTCCAAACACACACGCACAGTTGTGAAGAAGTCACGAACATCACTGCTTGGTATGGCAATAGCACCACCCTCGATCGCATGGAGCTACAGAGGGTTGTGCGGACCGCCCAGTACATCACTGGGAACAAGCTTCCTGCCATGCAGGACCTATATATCAGGCGGTGTGAAAAGAAGGCCTGGAAAATCTTCATAGGCTCCAACCACCCAAGCCATAGACTATTTTCTCTGCTGCCGCACGGCAAGAGGTACCAGTACATCAAGTGTGACACAAACAGGCTCTTGAACAGCTTCTATCCTCAAGCAATACAACTGATAAATGGCTAACAAAATAGCTACACAGACTGAGTTAGCCTTGTATCTTTATTGACCTTTTATTTCAGTATTTGGACTCTCTCTATGCACACTGACAGGGCCTACACACACACTGTCACTCCATCATCTGCTCACTCACACATAATATGCACACACGTCTTTTTTGTCATTTAGCAGATGCTCTTATCCAGAGCGACTTACAGTACTGTGTGCATACATTGTCATACTATTTTCGTGCATACATTTATACTGACTCTACACACCCGCACACATACAAGCTGCTGCTACTCTGTTTATCTTATATCCTGTTGCCTAGTCCCCTTACCCCGATACATATTGACCTCCACAACTCCAGTATCCCTGCACATGTAAATATGGTATCGGAACTGACTTTTTAAATATTTCCTTTATATAGTATGCATACTTACTTACTTTGTGTATTTCATATTACTTGTGTTTTTTTTCTAGTAATACAATGCTATTGATTATTGCATTGTTGGGTTTTAAATTAGCAAGAAAGGAATTTCACTATACGTGTGCATGTGACATTAAAACTTGAAACTCATATTTTTCCATACTCTGTTCCAGTTAACTTAAAGGGTTGTTCAGATTCAATTAGGTCTGTGGACCATACTTTTTTAATGGCTAGCTTAGAATATGAGCTTTCCAAAAGTTGTTTACACTGTATATTATAGAGATCAGTCCTTTCGGGAGCCCAGATAATTGATTTATAAATCCCATCATTGGATGGTTGGGTGGTTGCATTTTGTCAACATGAAATTACATTTACTGCTCAGTAATTGTATCCAATGAAATTAAATGCCAATTATGGCAATATCAACATAAAGACGGCCCTTCTTCATAAGATTGGCGACAGAATGTAGAAATGAAATAAGATTATGACACAGAATGATTTATTTAGCCATAGTAGATGTTCTGTAAATAGATTTAGTGAAGAGAAAATATGCTGATTAATCCTGCAAGTCAGATGTCTCTAATACTGAATGTTTCTGAGATGAACACTTTTACACTCTGAATAGAAGACAAACTTTGTCACGTATCTTGATCCATGCGTTATCGATCATATTAAATGAAAACAAACTGAGTTCTGGCAGACAGTTTTTCATTTTCTCTGCAGGATTAATGCCCATGAATCAACCTCTAATATTTTTTCTCTTTGTCACCTCTTTTGTCTCGGTGTGTCGCATATAGGCACACATTCGCTCACACACACAAACACATTTTTTCTGTTGAAGCCTTCTGACATTTAGTATGCTGGCCACATCAACATCAGTAGCCGGGCATAAACTAGAGAGAAGCGGTTCAGGCCTCTCAACTCCGTCTCATCTCCATAGTCTGACATTTAGCCAACACTTAATCAGAGGCCTAAGACAGTGCGAGGTCAAACTGTGTATGGAATCTTAATCTGCTAGTTTCACTTTTTTACTCCCGGCCCCCTATTCTTCCTCCCGGCCCCCCCTGTTTTTGCTGCGGGTCTCTCTTGTATTTCCCCCAGGGTTCTAGTAAGACTGGCTGCAGTAAGGGGGAGGGACTGCAGATTGTTTTGCTGTTGAAGCTGTCACTGTAATAAGAAGGAGAACATGTTGCCTCACTTCTTTCATCAAGAGACATTTATACTGCTATAACTCACACCAGCCCTACAATCCCTTAAGATAATGTAGCTAGTGCTATTGACATTTATCTAAAAGTACATTTTAATGTAGGCCTACTTTGAAATTAGAATTGACTAAAATGCCTAAAGAGAAGAGTGCCAATGATTTTTAAAGAGTAAACAAGTTATAAGACTAAAGATTTGTTGTCCCAACCAGACAGGGCTCCATTCTGAGGTAATGTTCAGATTGTCCAGAGAGCTATAACGATAAGCCATAAATGTCCATGTTCAATTTAGTTTCTAAATGGGCTCTGGAATTGAAATTGACTCTTCACGCTTCTAGCAATGGAGAATCTGTCACTCACCTTTCAGTGCTTTGGAGGGCACAGAGACATGAGTTGTGTCAAACCTGGCCCCACCCCTCCCCTCGGACAGAGATACCCCCATGCTACCCCTTTCCAAGGCCAAAAATAGAGTCAAGGATATGTWGAATGCAAAAGACAGGCAGCTGAGCAATAGCATAATGTTAGCACTGCAGAGCAAAATAGCACTACCACTCAGGAAAAAAAACTGAAAACCTATTTTATTGAAGTCTTGTAAACTATTTTCCTAATTCTGAATGCGAGGTAGAAGTTAATTTAATCAGGTTCTTAAGTGGCAGCAACAAATGCCTGCAAGTTCTCCATCTTTACAGGACCTTGGCGGTTGCAATGAATGAATCCTAGGGTTTCCAGTGTATTACAATATGACAGACTTAAAATAACAACATGATGCAAGATGAATTATCCAAAAGAATAATATGAGCCGTTTTTGTAACCATGGTTCATAGAAACAAGTCAACTAATGTATCAGTCTCAGGGATGGGGGTCAAAATGTGGTTGAATGTGAGAAGTGTCACTTACAGTAGAAAATGGCTGTGGTCAAATGAGCATGAAGCATAATTCCTTGAAAAGTCCTCCCATGATATCCTTATACTAGATTAAAGTTCAGTGAAGCAGCTCTGATCACCCAAGCTGTCACATGGTTTGATGCTGGAGAGATGAAGCAGGTGCGGGGAGTAAAACATTTAATAAAGACGGACATAGAACGAGACAGGAACAGCGTCAGCAAACCAATGTTAAAGACAAAAACAATACAATGCAGCAGTGGGGAACAGAGCTGGGGAACTGACAAATATAGGGGAGGAAATTAACAGGTGATAAGTGAGTCCAGGTGAGTCCAATAACGCTGATGTGCGTGACGAGGGAAGGCAGGTGTGCGTGATGGATGGTAGGAGTGCGTGATGCAGGGCAACCTAGCGCCCTCAAGCGCCAGGGGGAGGGAAGAGCGGGAGCAGACGTGACACAAGCACTGCTGTCAGAAAAATACCCACCCAGTGTTCCTAAAGAATCAAAGTCCAATCAGATGCAGAGGCCTCAGAAGATAATCAGATGTGCCAGCTAGTTTCCCCTAGCTGGCACACAGGTTTACAACAGCAGCAATGGCTATTCTGTGGTGCCATTCCATTAACTCTTCAACGTTGCTCATAGAAATCGTAATCAATAATTTCTTAGAGTAAGATTTCACCTAATTGAACAACAGTAAAACTGGAACAACTGATGTCAAAGGACACGAATGAACCCCCCAAAAAAACAGTTAAGATTAGGCAGCCTAGTCACTGCTGCATCATACACTGAGTGTACCAAACACTAGGAACACCTTCCTAATATTGAGTTGCACCCCCAACTTTCGCCCTCAGAACAAGCTCATTTCGTCAGGGCATGGACTCTACAAGGTGTTGAAAGTGTTCCACAGGGATGCTGGCCCATGTTGACTCCAACGTTTCAAACAGTTGTGTCAAGTTGACTGGATGTCCTTTGGGTGGTGGACCATTCTTGCTACACAAGGAAACTGTTGAGCGTGAAAACCCCATCATCGTTGCATTTCTTGACACACCGGTGAGCCTGGCACCTACTACCATACATCGGCACATATTTTCTTTTGTCTTGAACATTCACCCTCTGAATGGCACACATACACAATACATGTCTCAATTGTCTAAAATGTTCTTTAACCGGTCTCCTCCCATTCATCTACACTGATTGAAATGGATTTAACAAGTGACATCAATAAGGGATAATAGCTTTCACCTGGATTCACCTCGTCAGTCTGTCATAGAAAGAAATATTTTGTATACTCAGTGTAAGTCCATTATCATATCAAGATCCTCTTTAAGACATACTTTTAGATTATTTTGAAGAGCCACAACATTAAAATTGTTCTTGACAAAGCAAGCAACCTTTTATCAAAGGTATTTTTTACAGTATCTTTTAAGTGCTCATGTTGGAGGTGAGTTCATGGCTGAAAACCCAGATGTTTTATGTGGTTGAAAGCAACAGGTGAACTATAGTGAACTCTCGTTTGGATGTAACACTAGGCTAGATTGATGTGTGAATAATGTATACATATCATGCACAAAAGGCATAAGCGTTTTAACAATTTACATGGATGAACATACAGGGCATTCGGAAAGTAATCAGACCCCTTAACTTTTTCCACATTTTGCTACGTTACAGCCTTATCTTAAAATAGATTAAATTGTTTTCCCTCATCAATCTACACGCAATACCCCATAATGACAAGGCAAAAATGGGATTTGAGAAATTATTGCAAATGTATAAAACTATACAACTGAAATATCACATTTACATAAGTATTCAGACCCTTTACTCAGTACTTTGTTGAAGCACCTTTGGCAGTGATTACAGCCTCGAGTCGTCTTGGGTGTGACTCTACAAGCTTGGCACACCTGTATTTGAGGAGTTTCTCCCATTCTTCTCTGCTGATCCTCTCAAGCTCTGTCAGGTTGAATGGGGAGCGTTTCTGCACAGCTATTTTCAAGGCTCTCTAGAGATGTTCGATCGGGTTCAAGTCTGGCCTTTGTCTGGGCCACTCAAGGACATTCAGAAACTTGTCCCGAAGCCACTCCTGCTTTGTCTTGGCTGTGTGCTTAGAGTCGTTGTCCTGTTGGAAGGTGAACCTTCGCCCCAGTCTGAGGTCCTGAGCTCTCTGGAGCAGGTTTTCCATCAAGGATCTCTCTGTACTTTGCTCCATTCATCTTTCCCTCGATCCTGACTAGTCTCCTAGTCACTGCCGCTGAAAACATCCCCACAGCATGATGCTGCCACCACCATGATTCACTGTAGGGATGGTGCCAGGTTTCCTCCAGATGTGACACTTGGCATTCATGCCAAAGAGTTCAATCTTGGTTTCATCAGACCAGAAAATCTTGTTTCTTATGATCTGAGAGTCCTTTAGGTGCTTTTTGGCATACTCCAAGTGGGCTGTCATGTGCCTCTTACTGAGGAGTGGCTTCCGTCTGGCTACTCTACCATAAAAGGCCTGATTGGTAGAGTGCTGCAGAGATGGTTGTCCTTCTGGAAGGTTCTCCCCTCTCCACAGAGGAACTCTGGAGCTCTGTCAGTGACCATCGGGTTCTTGGTCACCTCCCTGACTAAGGCCCTTCTCCCCCGATTACTCAGCTTGGCCGGGCGGCCAGCTCTAGGAATAGTCTTGGTGGTTCCAAACTTCTTCCATTTAAGAATGATGGAGGCCACTGTGTTCTTGGGGACCTTCCAATGCTGCAGAAATATTTTTGTACCCTTCCCCAGATCTTTTCCTCAACATAATCCTGTCTCGGAGCTCTACGAACAATTTCTTCGACCTCATGTCTTGGTTTTTGCTCTGATATGCACTGTCAACTGTGGGACCTTATATAGACAGGTGTGTGCCTTTCAAAATCATGTKCAATCAATTGAATTTACCACAAGTGGACTCCAATCAAGTTTTAGAAACATCTCAAGGATGATCAATTGAAACAGGATGCACCTGAGCTCAATTTCAAGTCTCATAACAAAGGGTCTGAAACCTTATTTACACAAGTAATCTGTTTTTTATTTTCAATAAATTTGCTAAAAWAAAAAAAAWACCTGTTTTCACTTTGTCATTCTGGGGTATTGTGTGTAAATTGATGAGGAAAAATGTTTTGTTTAATCAATTTTAGAGTAAGGCTGTAACGTAACAAAATGTGGAAAAAGGGAAGGGGTCTGAATACTTTCTGAATGTACTGAATACATCTGTATTGTGCGTTAGTAATGGAGATTCAATCTAAACAGCAGAAAGCTCCATTAGTTCACTGCATTTGTTGCCAGACTCAGGGATATTAGGGGTGGTGCGGATTAGAATACAACTAGCATTGTTGTTTACCTGGATATATGCTATCACACAACAGAAAAACAAACCACCAGATGATACATAGCACATAACAGTCTAGTAAGTGTTTTTTTTTTTTTTTTTTACACACATCTGGATAGTCTATTGTGATTTATTCTCCTCCATTGTAAGATTTATCTGTGTCTCTACCTTCCCTCCTCCCCTCCCCTCCCCTGCACCCAGTGGTAGTGAGTGGGGCAGTGAAGCATGTCTTAGTGAGACCTGGTGAATAGTAATGAACTGAGCCTGTATGTCTATTTGATGGAAAGGGAGAAGGAGAGACAGAATAGAGTCGGGTCTGGGGCTGGTAGCGGCAGGGAGACAGTGAAACTGGGTTTTTCTTGAAGCATTGATGCGGTACAAGCTGTGATCTGAATGTACAGGGAGCCGGGGAGAAGAGGAGGGATGAAGATTAATTTCTCCCCACCATCTAACCATTCTCCAACACACTCTCTTCTCCTTTTCCTCATCAGTCTTGTACTACAGAGCTGATCAAGATGTCGTGACATTTTACATGTTAGTTATTTAGCAGACACCCTTACCTAGAGCGACTTACAGTAGTGAGTGCATCCATGTTCAATTTTTCCCCTTACTAGTCGCAATGTGGGCATCGAACCCACAACCCTGGCATTGCAAGCGCCATGCTCTACCAACTGAGCCTCATGGGACATCGTGACCTAAACCTTTTTACTAATTAAATCTTCAACAATTCACACACATTTCTTCTTCCCTCTGGTTTCTTGCCCTTTATTTCTCTCCCCTTCCACTTACGTATACAGTAGCTCATATTCTCCCCCCTTCCCTTCACCCCATTTTCTCAAAGGGGAATGTGTTAACAGGGGAGGCGGATGGAAGGAGGGAGAAGAAAGCTGAGAGAGAGAGTGTGAATGTGGCTCAGAGAGGGGCATAGCACCTGCTGGCTTCATCCCTGCACACTACATTCTTCCTCTGCCAGTGATGGACTGTTTAAGGGGACAAAGAAGGAATAAAGAAGGCCTGAACAAAGAATAGTGAAAAAGCTCTTTGAGGAATGAGGATTTTCCTGCATTGATTTGAGTCCCAGTGCTTCTCTGACATGTTTGGATTGCCTGCTCTTTTCTTCCCTGTAAATCCACACATTTTCTGTGCTGGGAGTAGATGTCGAAGTTCATGTCAATTTCGGCAGTTATAATCTAACAGATTAAACAAAATGTACAACATTTTCCAATCTGGATGTTGATAAACTAAGATTCTTTGAGAATAATCAGCAGCCGCCCACTGCCTGCAAGGATCAACTGGAGTGCTATGGTTGAAAGGAAGGGGACACAATAGACACCCCCCTACCTCAACCCTCTCTTTTATCCTCTGCATCCCTCCTCTTCTCCCCGGCTCCAACACACATGGGCACACTGCCAACTCGGAATCTTAAGAACTCTCATTCAAAGAAACCCCCTAAAATAAGGACTTGTTAAAAGCCAGGACACATTCTCTCTCCCAGTCCTTGTGTTTTTCCCCTTTCATTTCCCCATGTGAAGAGGGATTTTTGCTTGATTATTCTCCATCATAGCAACTGGGGTTTCTAAAATTGCCATTCCAGCAGCATTTCGTCAGATTTGTGAATTTATGAGTATTGTCAGCAATTGATCCTCCAAAAGTCTCTCTCTCTCTCTCTTTCAGTTTTCATTCTGCTTTACTCCCTCGGTCTCTCCAGTCTTCTCTCGCCTCCTGCTTACACATTAACTCCTCCCCCCCACTACCCATTGTCTCTCTACAGTATCAGGCTGAGGGGATGCCATAGCCTACTCGCTCCAGCGAGGACACAGCCAGAAGATGAGGAAATGGAGGTAAGTGAAAGATTTATTACATCGAATAAATCTGCCCATCAGTAAACTGTGGGCTTAGGGCTAGTGTGTGAAAGCTACTTGTCCATGTTTTGATAATTGTTATCTGGTTGTATGAAAAAGGCAGCTTCAAATAAGAAGATCTTACTGTTGTTCTTCTGCTTACAGAATGCAGTGTTTGGTCTGTGATAGTGACTGTGTAGTCTGACAGTAGTAGGTGCATGTGTATTGAATGAATAGTGGGTTGCAATGTGACTCGCTAGACATTTGATTGCTCTCCCTTATTCCTGTGTATTAGGGAAACAAGCAAATACCTCTGTGAGATGGAGTTTAAAACACAACTGCAAATAATGGAATGTATCGTATCCTGCACTGTAATAGTGAAGGGCAACCCAGAACCTCTGCACTTAGAATCTCTTTTATCTTCATTTTGTTTTGTCCATTACTCCACAGTATGTATGTGATTACATTCCACACAGACATATATTACATGCACACTGACATACACTTCTGGTGTGTCTGACAGTGTGACAATGACTTCAATTGGCTCCCAGTGGAGATGAAACGTTGTAGGATGTTTGGGATTAGTGCTAATCCTCCTGGCTGTGCTTCCCTGAGATTCACCTTATCGTCTGGCCAGTGTCTGACACACAGCAGAGCAGAGGCCTTGCTAATTTATGCCTGGACATGCATCAGTAGGCTCCCTGGCGT
Organism: Salvelinus sp. IW2-2015; assembly: GCF_002910315.2. Classification (NCBI taxonomy): domain Eukaryota; kingdom Metazoa; phylum Chordata; class Actinopteri; order Salmoniformes; family Salmonidae; genus Salvelinus; species Salvelinus sp. IW2-2015. Next base: position 22,647,658 of record NC_036847.1, on the reverse strand, counting down.
TATGGGATCTGGAGGAGGGAGGGGGCCAGAGGAGGCTGTCAACCCAAGGTTTGAATTGGGTGTCTGGGGAAAGGAGACTTATTAGGGGTGTGAGAGCTCACTGCCTTCCAAAAAAGTGAGCAGGGAATATTCTCACCAATAATAGCCATCTAATGTCTGCCGGACAAATGAATGATCACCCTGGCTGGCTGGGAGACTATTAGAACAGAATAACAATGAGATGGGACAATAGTACAATGACAGGCAAGATGGTACAGTAAGTTACTAGAACATTGTCATATAATTTTAGGTACTGTAGGGCCTTCATATCTAAAGCATTAATTCCAGGTACAAAGGACAGTGCAAATCAAGCTGAATGTACTGTAGCCTTAGTTCTATTGCATTTTGGCCTGTCCTCTGTACACTTTCTGTCTTAAGATGGCCTGACTCTTTTGCACCTATAATACAGCTATATACACTGAGTGTACCAAACATTAGGAACACCTTCCTAATATTAAGTATTAACTTTTATCCTCAGAACAGCCTCAATTTGTCAAGGCATGTACTCTACAAGGTGTCGAAAGCGTTCCACAGGGATGCTGGCCCATGTTGACTCCAATGCTTCCCATAGTTGTGTCAAGTTGGCTGGATGTCCTTTGGGTGGTGGACCATTCTTGACACATACAGGAAATTTTAACTGAAAATGAAAAACCCAGCAGCATTGCAGTTCTTGACACAAACCGGTGCGCCTGGCACCTAATACCATACCCCGTTCAAAGGCACTTAAATCTTTTGTCTTGCCCATTCACCCTCTGAATGGCACACATACACAATTCATGTCTCAATTGTCTAAAGGCTTAAAAACCCTTCTTTAACCTGTCTCCTCCCCTTTATCTACAAGGATTGAAGTGGGTTTACCAGTGACATCAATAAGGGATCATAGTTTTCACCTGGATTCACATGGTCAGTTTATGTCATGGAAAGAGCAGGTGTTCTTAATGTTTTAATATACTCAGTCTACAAACCCCACATGGAAAAGTGCAGGTTTAAGAACAAAATTGGTTGGCAGTCTATAATCGTCCTACCCTCTTTGTGTTTTGTCTGAATAACTGTCCACTGCAGAGCAGAAGCCCTGTTCTGCAGTGGACAGTCACAGCCGTACAGGAAGCTTTGTGCTCGAGTTCAGAGAAAAAAAAGCTTGCCTCAATGGGGCTTTTGTTGTTTGAGTTGGAGACACAGAAAGCACCAGAAACTCTGAACACTGACTGACAAATACCTGGCCCCCCTGTGCCTCAAATACCTCAGCTTTGCTCTCGATACAATTTCAACAAATACTGCCTCTGTCCTCCTAGGTTCCCCATTTTCTTCCCTGAGCTAGACTACAGCATCCAGGCATTTTATGTTTGTACTTTTTCCTCAGCAGAGATGGCCAGCTTGAATGACCCGAATAAAGTGAACAGGGGATGTGTCTGACTGGTACAGACCAATAAAGAGAAGGGGTGAGTTAACAGTGATTGAGTTAAAAGCCCAATGTAGTCAAAAACATGATTCTCCTGTGTTTTATATATATTTCCACACTATGAAATTATGAAAATGATAATGCCATTTTAGTGTAAGAACATTTAGAAAATAGAGCCTGAAATTTCAGCCTGTTCTTGTGGCCTTCCTGGTGACATCAGCAGGCGGTGAATTAGTTCATAGACCAATAAGAAACAGAGTTCCAAACCTCTCTGTCAAAAACAGCTAGTGTTCAGTTTCRCCCTCCCCATCAGACCACTCCCAGAGAGTCCTAGCAAAATTCTTGCTTGAGAAATTGCTCTTTACTAAGAAGCTCTTGAACATTTTAAACAAAAACAATCACAGTAAGGTACTTAATAGTTACCCAGAAATGATTTGATATTAAGATAAAAATGGCTGCATTGGACCTTTAACAGTGATTTATGTATGTATTTCAGTCAGAAGGGCTGCACAGAAGACATTGCACTAATGGTAGGTACAGTTGGCCCGTTTGTTAAATAATGTGTTTGGATGTCTCTATAGCTTTGGGTATGCTGTATAGGGAATTGGTTTGCAACAGAAGAACATTCATTTCTATTGCATTGTTTTTGATTAAAAATAATTCTTGAGGTATGAGGGTTGTGTGTTTTGGACTTATCCTGGAAACACTGTTAGGCTACCAGTTTTGATTGAACAAGGCTGAGTCTCTAAAAATAGCATATCTTAAATGGGCAGACTGTTCTGTCCATGCAACTAAAGCTTATCGTCCAGTTCCCAATCCCAAATATTGCCTCTGTTTGCACAAAGATTTAGTTAATTACCCAAAACTGCTTAGTTCTCTGTGTCTCAGTCATGAATGAATCAATGCTGAGGTCATTCTCCAATCCTTTGTCTGTGGTTCCAAACGTCAGGAAGAGGCCTGCCACTGAATAGAAATGACTGTTTACATAATCTGTCTTGTATTCACTGCTTCCCTTTAAAACCACAAACACCCTTTTGATTAACGCTTTACCTTTTCCCTTTAGACATTGATTGAAAGATTTGGAAAGAGTATTTCTGTAATTGGGTATTAAATGGCTTGCAGATAGATATTTTAGAATGATGCGTTGAATAGGGATCACTGTACGTATAGCCTAATATTTGAGTTTCCTCCGTCAAAAACACAATTCATGTTCATTCACCGAGGAATCAGTTGGAAAAATAAAAGAATAATGAGATACTATAATTTATTTCCTCCGAGGCCTTGAATACTACCAGTTCAGTTTCTTTGGTCAATTATTCAAAGGGATATGAGTTTTAAATCCTGACCAGTGCCTCCCTGCAACCTGCCCGTTATAATTACTATTTTTCCAGCTTTTGATATTAAAATAATGTGTCTCAACATATTGCTGCATAACATTTTGGAGGCTAATAAACAAAAGAAGCACATTGGGACTATTCAGAAGTTTGTTGTTTTCCCTGATCATTTAGTCACGCCTGTGTTCTATGGCTTTCTATTCCTATGTGATTTCTCTCTGGTATGTCATGTAGGGTTTAAAGCCATTGTGTACAGAGTGGAAACGCAACCAGGGTACCGACTCTATTCTAAACATAGACCATGAGGAAGGAATATAATTTTGCTTCTATCACTTGCATATAGTCATAGCCTCTTTAATTATTGTACATCTATTACTTATTGATTCATAGGGCGGCGCACAATTGGCCCAGCGTTGTAAGGATTAGTGGAGGGTTTGGCCGGGGGTAGGCCATCATTGTAAAATAAGAATTTGTTCTTAACTGACTTGCCTAGTTAAATAAAAGTTAAATAAAATTAAAATAACCATAGATATCGCAAAATCTGTTCTCCAAATCAACAATAGGATCTTCATATAACATTTTAAATAGCCAAATAATATTTTTTGTCTGAAAATTAATCAAATCAGCTGTCCATCATTTAGTGATAGCCTAAAGCAGTAACACCTTCTATCCTTTGTGTTGGAGATAGGATGTAGTATCCTGTCAGATCCTTATCCTCCCTCCAGCTGCTCAGTCCCCTATCTACATCTGCCTAGATGCCTAGAGCACTGTTTAAAAATCTGGCATTCCTCCCTGCCTGGAGCAAATGCAATGAGGTTGGTACTCTATCACTGTCTATGTCCACATGCCAGTAAATCTGCCTCAGTCACCTTGTTTGGCATGTGTATCCTTTTAAAACAGCTGTTGTACTCACATCATCCACCTTTTCAAGGAGTAAATAAAACCTGTCTCTGAGAAAACTGCCAGGAAGAGGGAATGGCTGCTGAAGCCACTGGGTGTAATAATGTAAGACAATTGTAACAAAACGAGGACCCAAGCCCGCCACTGTGATCTCATGGGAAACAAACCAAACCCAGACACTTAGCCTACATACAGGTAGGCAAACTGGTAACAGGATATTTGTTACTCAGGTCCTATAGTACAGGGCATAGCTTAGGCCTACCTTTCGAAGCCGGTAAACCAATAAGCATCCTCTTTTCTTCTGCAAGCATGACTGTATGCTCAAGCTTCCACATTCTTTCTATGTCTTGGGTTCTTTATGCCAGCCTAAATGACAGAAGACGACAGGAAAAATGGATAACTATGGAGGGTCCGGAGGATATGGAAAACGACTGAGCAAGAGGTAGGTTACGTCACCTGTGGACCTCCTCATAGGTACTGTATGGGCATGTTTCGGTTTATCCTGAGAATGAAACATCTATAACATATACTCACACATTTTATATATATACACTGCTCAAAAAAATAAAGGGAACACTTAAACAACACAATGTAACTCCAAGTCAATCACACTTCTGTGAAAATCAAACTGTCCACTTAGGAAGCAACACTGATTGACAATAAATGTCACATGCTGTTGTGCAAATGGAATAGACAACAGGTGGAAATTATAGGCAATTAGCAAGACACCCCCAATAAAGGAGTGGTTCTGCAGGTGGTGACCACAGACCACTTCTCAGTACCTATGCTTCCTGGCTGATGTTTTGGTCACTTTTGAATGCTGGCGGTGCTTTCACTCTAGTGGTAGCATGAGACGGAGTCTACAACCCACACAAGTGGCTCAGGTAGTGCAGCTCATCCAGGATGGCACATCACACTCGAGCGTGCAAGAAGTTGCTTGTCTGTCAGCGTAGTGCCAGAGCATGGAGGCACTACCAGGAAACAGGCCAGTACATCAGGAGACGTGGAGAGGTCGTAGGAGGGTAACAACCACAGCAGCGACCGCTACCTCCGCCTTTGTGCAAGGAGAGCAGGAGGAGCACTGCCAGAGCCCTGCAAAATGACCTCCAGCAGGCCACAAATGTGCATGTGTCTGCTCAAACGGTCAGAAACAGACTCCATGAGGGTGGTATGAGGGCCCGACGTCCACAGGTGGGGGTTGTGCTTACAGCCCAACACCGTGCAGGACCGTTGGCATTTGCCAGAAACACAAGATTGGCAAATTCGCCACTGGCCCCTGTGCTCTTCACAGATGAAAGCAGGTTCACACTGAGCACATTGTGACAGACGTGACAGAGTCTGGAGACCCGTGGAGAACTTCTGCTGCCTGCAACATCCTCCAGCATGACCGGTTTGCGTGGGGTCAGTCATGGTGTGGGGTGGCATTTCTTTGGGGGCTGCACAGCCCTCCATGTGCCCGCCAGAGGTAGCCTGACTCCATTAGGTACCGAGATGAGATCCTCAGACCCCTTGTGAGACCATATGCTGGTGCGGTTGGCCCTGGGTTCCTCCTAATGCAAGACAATGCTAGACCTCATGTGGCTGGAGGGTGTCAGCAGTTCCTGCAAGAGGAAGGCATTGATGCTATGGACTGGCCCGCCCGCTTCCCCAGACCTGAATCCAATTGAGCACATCTGGACATCATGTCTCCCTCCATCCACCAACGCCACGTTGCACACAGACTGTCCAGGAGTTGCGGATGCTTTTAGTCCAGATCTTGGAGGAATCCCTCAGGAGACCATCAGCCACCTCATCAGAGCATGCCCAGGCATTGTAGGGAGTCTACAGGCACGTGGAAGCACACACACTACTGAGCCTCATTTTGACTTGTTTAAGGACATTACATCAAAGTTGGATCACCTGTAGTGTGGTTTCCACTTTAGTTTTGAGTGTGACTCCAAATCCAGACCTCCATGGTTGATAAATTTGATTCCATTGATAATTGTTGTGTGATTTTGTTGTCACACATTCAACTATGTAAAGAAAAAAGTATTTAATAGGAATATTTAATTCATTCAGACTAGGATGTTATTTTAGTGTTCCCTTATTTTTTGAGCATATATATATATGTACAACACACAACACATATATATACACATATATATATATACACACACACACACACATTATACACACACATATATATATATATATATATATATATATATATATATATAATATATATACACACATACAGTTGAAGTCGGAAGTTTACATACACTTAGTTGGAATCATTAAAACTTGTTTTTCAACCACTCCACAAATTATTGTTAACAAACTTTAGTTTGACAAGTCGGTTTGGACTCTATTTCGTGCATGACACAAGTCATTTTTCCAACAATTGTTACAAACAATTGTTTATTTCACTTATAATTCACTGTATCACAATTCCAGGGTCAGAAGTTGACATAAACTAAGTTGACTTGCCTTTAAACAGCTTGGAAAATTCCAGAAAATTATGTCATGGCTTTAGAAGCTTCTGATAGCTAATTGACATTATTTCGAGTCAATTGGAGTTACCTGTGATGTATTTCAAGGCTACTGTTCAAACTCAGTGCCTCTTTCTTGACATCATAGGGAAATCAAAAAAAATCATCCAAACCTCAGGAAATAAATTGTCGACCTCCACAAGTCTGGTTCATCCTTGTGAGCAATTTCCAAATGCCTGAAGGTACCACCATCTGTACAAACAATAGTACGCATGTACAAACACCATGGGACCACGCAGCCATCACACCGCTCAGGAAGGAGACGCGTTCTGTCTCCTAGAGATGAACGTACTTTGGTGCGAAAAGTGCAAATCAATCCCAGAACAACAGCAAAGGACCTTTTGAAGATGCTGGAGGAAACAGGTACAAAGCATCTAGATCCACTGTAAAATGAGTCCTATATTGACATAACCTGAAAAGTCGCCATAAAAAAGCCCGACTACGGTTTGCAACTGCACATGGGGACAAAGATCGTACTTTTTGGAGAAATGTCCTCTGGTCTGATGAAACAAAAATAGAACTGTTTGGCCTTAATGACCATCGTTATGTTTGGAGGAAAAAGGGGGAGGCTTGGAAGCCGAAGAACACCATCCCAACCATGAAGCACGGGGGTGGCAGCATAATGTTGTGGGGTTGCTTTGCTGAGGGACTGGTGCACTTCACAAAATAGATGGCATCATGAGGAAGGAAAATTATGTGGAGATATTGAAGCAACATCTCAAGACATCAGTCAGGAAGGTAAAGCTTGGTCGCAAATGGGTCTTCCAAATGAACAATTTGGAAGCATACTTCCAAGCATACTTCCAAAGTTGTGGCAAAATGGCTTAAGGACAACAAAGTCAAGGTATTGGAGTGGCCATCACAAAGCCCTGACATCAATCCCATAGAAAATGTGTGTGCAGAACTGAAAAAGCGTGTGCGAGCAAGGAGGCCTACAAACCTGACTCAGTTACACCAGCTCTGTCAGGAGGAATGGGCCAAAATTCACCCAACTTATTGTGAGAAGCTTGTGGAAGGCTACCCGAAACGTTTGACCCAAGTAAAACATTTTAAAGGCAATGCTATCAAATACTAATTGAGTGTATGTAATCTTCTGACCCACTGGGAATGTGATGAGAGAAATAAAAGCTGAAATAAATAATTCTCTCTACTATTATTCTGACATTTCACATTCTTAAAATAAAGTGGTGATCCTAACTGACCTAAAACATGGTATTTTTACTAGGATTAAATGTCAGGAATTGTGAAAAACTGAGTTTAAATGTATTTGGCTAAGGTGTAGGTAAACTTCCGACTTTAACTGTATCTATATATATATATATGACAAACCTGGTAAAGTACAAAAATCTACCTGTTGCTTCACCAAATGATGCCCCAGCCAGCCTCACATGTAAATGTAGAAAAGTATTTAGTCAAAGTGACAGTTGTAAACGCAAGCAAGTGTGACTTGAAAAAGCATTTAATCAAGAAGCGACACAAAAGTAATTCGGCGCCAAATCAGAGAAACAGACGACAACCGAACCGTGCCTGCATTGCAGTACCAGCCAAACAAAGGTAACTATTTTAAGGCTATAAGCGCTAAATAATGCATAAAAACGGTATCAACAACTAATGTCAGTTAATACTATTAAAGTGAAATGCCACTGACGTAGCTAAGAAATCATGACTAGTCTGATTCAATTAGCTCAGTTAGCTAACTTACTGTAGCTCCTACAGTTGCAGCTGCTTGCTTGACCATGTTGGCTGGCAAATCAAGTAACTCGTCCCCTCTGCCCTCTTCCAGGCGTGAGCACCTGTTTCTCCGGCTGAGTGACGCCGTAGCTAGCTAGCAACGATTGCTGGTTCATTGGCATTGGACCGTCTCTTTACTTGAATAGCTAGCTTGCTAAACAAGTTGGCATATTGCTTGCTTTGGTGTATTGGTCGGCCCCTGGACGCGTGACATGCCCGTGTTTGTAGAAGACCCCGCTCAGTTCTCCAAGCCGAGACTGAAGTCGGAGTTAATAGCCCACAACGTCACCCTGCCTGCGGTGGAGAGCAAGAAGCAAGTTTATGTGGAACTATATTTGAAACATATCGTTCAGAAAAGTGCTGCAGATTTTTCTAGTGATGAGGAAGATGACGATGTTGTTGAAGTACAGGACAGTCAGGACTTTGTAAGTAGACCTATCATGTCAATCGGATGGCTAGCTAATTATTTTGTATCAAGTAGCTCGAGTGAAACGCTCTATAACGTATACTGGATCAAGCCAACATATGTGTTCTGATCTAGATCAATTGAGCTTTCTATACCCAGTCCTCCTAATCTATTTGGGAATAGGAATCGATCTCATATAAACTCTGATCATAAGTAATTTATGCGGTTTTATCAGCATCCAGGATTAGACCCACCCGTTGTTTAATATTATGTGTCCCTCCCTTATTCAGTAATTTGCACACCAGGGAACGTTCAAATGGTTTTAGCTTAGCAGAGGTAGTCAACTATAAACTAATACTATACTTTACTGTACTTTATACTATACTAACATTTAGCATGCAGTGTTTGCTATGTCTATGGGGTCAGATCTTCTGGTAAACTAAGTTAAACATGTTCTTGATACTGTCCCAGGGTGACTGCCTATAGTAAAGGCAGGACACAAGGTTGCATGCAGCTGTTGTAACCCCATATCAACTAATACCCTGAACTCTGCAAGGTCAGCTATATAGTCGGCCTGGCTGGCTGGCTGGTCTGCAGAGGGGGGGCAGGGGAGGGTGAAGGGAGCAGGMAGGGGCCCATGAAGGGGGGGTCTTCCAGAACTGAGTCACCAATGCCATGCCATCATTCAGTGTGGTTTCACACTTAACTAGAGCGTTCAACAAGAATTAGCTTTTTGGTCTTAATTTAAGGTTAGCAGTGTGGTTAATGTTATGTTTCAAATCAGATTTTAAGAAGATACATTGTAGAAATAGGCACCATCCAGAGCATCCTGACTGGTTGCATCACCGCCTGGTATGGCAACTGCTCGGCATCCGACTGTAAGGCGCTACTGAGGGTAGTGCTTACTGTAGTGGTGCTCGGGTCAGCTGTTTGTTCTCCGGCAAGACATTTCTAATAACCCATCTGCAACCGCACGACTATATGTGATAAAATGAAAATCTGAGGCTCTCTCCCAACCCTAACCCGCAAATATAGAAAATGCGCTATAGGCGACATTCAAAGACTGCAGAACGATTTTTTTGACAGGGGGTGCACGATTTTGTTTTGCCCGATTTAGATATGTTTCTGCTTATAATTTACAACATGTTGGTAGGCTATTTGTTAGTCAACTTGTCTATAATGAGATACTTGTAGCTTTTCTTTTGTCATATGTTGCCCTTGACGACTAAATATACCCTTGCACAAAATAATAATGTAATAGATCGATATAATTAATTCTTCAATCTATAGTAGTTGACATCGGTAAAGTTTTTTCTGTCATCTTTTGCGGAGCAAAGACGTTTATGGACTGGGATGAAAATACAATAAAGCAATGCATATTTTATGTAGTTGAAATACTATCAACTTTTATTATGAAGACAGCACCTCTACAGATCGTATCTAACTGAGCATTGCATTCTCTCAAGATGCAGAAAGAAATCAATCATATTTCTCCACTCCTGTTACCAAATCCAAATTTTGCTGACATTTGGTGTATTATTTTACTGCAAGAAATGCTTAATTTTGCAGGAGTTATTATTAATAATAAACTGTGTGCTACCAGTCCTGAATGCTGATTGGCTGACAGCCGTGGTATATCAGACCGTATACCACAGGTATGACAAAACATATTATTTTTACTGCCCTAATTACGTTGGTAACCAGTAGCAATAAGGCACCTCGGGGGTTCGTGGTATATGGCCAATATATCACGGCTAAGGGCTGTGTCCAGGCACTCGTCGTGCCTAAGAATAGCCCTTAGTCGTGGTATATTGGCCATATACCACACCCCCTCGTGCCTTATTGCTTAAGACTATAGCCCAATTTGCACAGGACTAGTTTTTACTAGAGAACGTTGGTTATGTATTTATTACCCCAGAATATACGTTATTCCTGAGGACAATTCAGACGGGATATGCCCCCAGTAATTATTGTTTTTTAAATTGACCGTTTTGACGGAATCCTGGAGGTTTGTTTTTCTAGGTGTGAAGATATTTCAACAAGTCCAGGCGATAACAGGATACACTGATAATTCGAGCTTGGTTCCCAAGTTTCTAAACCATACCAAACCATCTTTATTATAGTGTCGCCATAATATTTGAATTGAGGAAGTGTGATCATAATCATTAGGATATTTTACCGATCCGCAGTAGAAGACTTCCTAAATGCCCCCCAGCCTTCAGATGTGTTTAACAGTTAACTTGCGCTTGATATGCGTTTTCAGGTTATGGATGAGAAAGTGAACTTGTTCCAAACGTGTAGCTCAGTTGGATGCTGCTTTGCGATCTATTAACAGCAAGGGTTGCGTTTAACAGGCGCAATATTTTTTTAATGGTGCATTTGGTGATGTTCAATTCATTTGCACAAAACATATAAACAAAAGCATTCACTGTGAAAGTTGTTACGTGTAGGCCATTCATATATAGGCTATGTGTAGCACTTTGTTCAATTTATCCACTCAGGTCTTGTTTTCTTGCTCAAACCGTGAGCAACACCTGTAAAACTCAGACATTTTCTCTCAAAACACAGGGATGTCGATTCACACTGGACTAGTATTATTAACAGTAGGTTATTCTGGTTAGTCGTTCAGATTTCAGTTTTCATTTAACCCATCTAAACAGTAGGCTACAGTTCCCCTGACATGCCATAGGCCTATTTGAAGTCCTGTCTTGTGTGACTGTCAAATTTGTAAAGCACCTCACAATCATCACATAAAAATATTTTTTTACATTCAAACAGCTCTCCTGTGAAGTTGTGACTTGTGACATACGCCTAGTTTCCTAAATCGGGTCACATAACATCGCCGGCACTGCTATCATCCTCTTTTACCACTTCACCAAATCTTTTCCTAACATTACTTGTCTGGCCCTCCCTTCTCTTTATTTTCAACTCTCATTTCGCAGCATTTATCTTTTTCTTTTTGCCTCTGTGGATTGATAACTTTTTCTGCCCATTCCCAAAAGCATCATTTGGGGATTGGCTGTGTAGGCAATTTGGCGCGCATACAGTTAAGCCCTAAAGTTTAGGGTTATGCACTCATTCCAGATAGCCTAAAATAATGAAAGAAAAACCTCAATGTACATTATGTAAATTGCACAATAATGATACATTTCTGTTTTTTAAAGGTATTGTTTCTCTTTATTCCACCTGCCCGCTACCCACCCGCCCTACAGCCACACAATATTTAATGACCCTAAACCCAGCCTGTGGGGACTGGCGGGTTATGAGTCAACCCGCGCATCACTATCATACGGCCCAGTACATCACTGGGGCCAAGCTTCCTGCCATCCAGGACCTCTACTAGGCGTGTCAGAGGAAGGCCCAAAAAATTGTCAGACTCCAGCCACCCAAGTCATAGCCTGTTCTCTCTGCTACTGCATGGCAGGTGGTACCGGAGTGTCAAGTGTAGGTCGAAAAGGCTCCTTAACAGCTTCTACCCCCAAGCAATAAATCTGCTGAACAACTAATCAAATGGATACCCGGACTATATGCATTGACCCCCCCCCCCTTTTTTTTTACGCTGCTGTTTATTATCTATCCATAGTCACTTTACCCTTACCTACATGTACATATTACCTTGACTAACCTGTACCCCATTCACATTGACTCGGTACCCCCTGTATATAGCCTCATTATTGTTATTTTATTGTGTTACTTTTTTTGGTTTATTTAGTAAATATTTTCTTAACTGTATTGTTGGATAAGGGCTTGTAAGTAAGCATTTCACGGTAAGGTCTACACCTGTTGTTTTCAGCGTATTTGACAAATCCGATTTGATTTGGTTTAGCTGTAATAGTGACTTTGGCTCTGGTAACTAACACCCGGGTTGTGTTCTCAGATGTCTTCTCAGCTGCTTTCTCTGGTCGAACACATGCTTGATGCTTTCAAAGGCTGCTGATGCTGTACCTGATTGCCGTCTTTGCAACTTACAGCACTGTCAGCTAGTCTGCTAGTCTGTCAAAGAATATATATGAACACTGAAGTATTTTTCAATAAAGGCTAGAACCAAGCATTATGGATAAGTTGAATTGTAGACAAAACAGGGTGTCTTCTATAGAAGCTGTAATGGGGGTGGAATTTGAACCGCTGTTAAACCACTTTGTACAACTTGCCGTTATATTGATGTTCTGCTGTAACAGCTAGCTTATCGTGATGTTTGATTCAGCATTCAATTGTCATTATAGTAGACATGATACATATATGTTTCTATCAGTACGATCAACATGACTGTTTTACCCTGTCTAGTTTAAAAGACAGTTCTCAGTTATGGTAAAAGTTGTGTAATGTGTTTTCATCATACATGGTAATTTGTTCTCCCCACAGGAAGAGGAGAAAGATCCAGAGATGTTAGACCCCAGTGTACTGACAGATGATGAGCTCAAGACCACACTACTGAAATATGGAGTGGAAGCTGGACCCATTGTAGGTGAGATTATTCCCAGACTACACTGTTTACAGACGGTCTATTTATCTATATTATTATACAATGTATTCTCATCTAATATTTGTGTGTGTGATAGCCACCACTAGGTCTATATATGAGAGGAAGTTGCAGAGGCTACTAAAACCTGCCCAGCCCAGGCAGAACGGTGGCACAGGGGATGCAGACCAGTACTCAGACAGTGAAGGGGAGGAAGAGTCGGGTATGATCATTAAGATGTAACTTTCTAATGTCAACTTTGGGATCAGAGTGAAATGTGTGTGTCTCTGTCTGTCCTGTGTGTGTATATATATATATACAGTGGGGAGAACAAGTATTTGATACACTGCCGATTTTGCAGGTTTTCCTACTTACAAAGCATGTAGAGGTCTGTAATTTCTATCATGGGTACACTTCAACTATGAGAGACGGAATCTAAAACAAAAATCCAGAAAATCACATTGTATGATTTTTAAGTAATTAATTTGCATTTTATTGCATGACATAAGTATTTGATACATCAAAAAAGCAGATCTTAATATTTGGTACAGAAACCTTTGTTTGCAATTACAGAGATCATACGTTTCCTGTAGTTCTTGACCAGGTTTGCACACACTGCAGCAGGGATT
>NC_036847.1:22207327-22289739 GCF_002910315.2 Salvelinus sp. IW2-2015 | reverse complement strand
TCCCCTCCTGAATCCTCCTCCCCCTCCTCCCCCTCCTCCCTCTCTGTGGATGACTTCGTCAACCATTTTGAAAAGAAGGTCGACGACATCCGATCCTCGTTTGCTAAGTCAAACGACACCGCTGGTTCTGCTCACACTGCCCTACCCTGTGCTTTGACCTCTTTCTCCCCTCTTTCTCCAGATGAAATCTCGCGTCTTGTGACGGCCGGCGCCCAACAACCTGCCCGCTTGACCCTATCCCTCCTCTCTTCTCCAGACCATTTCCGGAGACCTTCTCCCTCACCTCGCTCATCAACTCATCCTTGACCGCTGGCTACGTCCCTTCCGTCTTCAAGAGAGCGAGAGTTGCACCCCTTCTGAAAAAACCTACACTCGATCCCTCCGATGTTCAACAACTACAGACAGTATCCCTTCTTTCTTTTCTCTCAAACTCTTGAACGTGCCGTCCTTGGCCAGCTCTCCTGCTATCTCTCTCAGAATGACCTTCTTGATCCAAATCAGTCAGGTTTCAAGACTAGTCATTCAACTGAGACTGCTCTTCTCTGTGTCACGGATGCGCTCCGCACTGCTAAAGCTAACTCTTTCTCCTCTGCTCTCATCCTTCTAGACCTATCGGCTGCCTTTGATACTGGTGAACCATCAGATCCTCCTCTCCACCCTCTCCGAGCTGGGCATCTCCGGCGGGGCCCACGCTTGGATTGCGTCCTACCTGACAGGTCGTCTCTACCAGTGGCGTGGCGAGAATCTGTCTCCGCACCACGTGCTCTCACCACTGGTGTCCCCAGGGCTCTGTTCTAGGCCCTCTCCTATTCTCGCTATACACCAAGTCACTTGGCTCTGTCATATCCTCACATGGTCTCTCCTATCGTTGCTATGCAGACGACACACAATTAATCTTCTCCTTTCCCCCTCTGATAACCAGGTGGCGAATCGCATCTCTGCATGTCTGGCAGACATATCAGTTGTGGATGACGGATCACACCTCAAGCTGAACCTCGGCAAGACGGAGCTGCTCTTCCTCCCGGGGAAGGACTGCCCGTTCCATGATCTCGCCATCACGGTTGACAACTCCATTGTGTCCTCCTCCCAGAGTGCTAAGAACCTTGGCGTGATCCTGGACAACACCCTGTTCGTTCTCAACTCACATCAAGGCGGTGACCCGTTCCTGTAGGTTCATGCTCTACAACATTCGCAGAGTACGACCCTGCCTCACACAGGAAGCAGCGCAGGTCCTAATCCAGGCACTTGTCATCTCCCGTCTGGACTACTGCAACTCTCTGTTGGCTGGGCTCCCTGCCTGTGCTATTAAACCCCTACAACTCATCCAGAACGCCGCAGCCCGTCTGGTGGTTCAACCTTCCAAGTTCTCTCACGTCACCCCGCTCTCCGCTCTCTCCACTGGCTTTCAGTTGAAGCTCGCATCCGCTACAAGACCATGGTGCTTGCCTACGGAGCTGTGGAGGGGAACGGCAACCTCGTACCTTCAGGCTCTGATCAGGCCCTACACCCAAACAAGGGCACTGCGTTCATCCACCTCTGGCCTGCTCGCCTCCCTACCTCTGAGGAAGTACAGTTCCCGCTCAGCCCAGTCAAAACTGTTTGCTGCTCTGGCACCCCAATTGGTGGAACAAACTCCTCACGACGCCAGGTCAGCGGAGTCAATCACCACCTTCGGAGACACCTGAAAACCCCACCTCTTTAAGGAATACATAGGATAAAGTAATCCTTCTACCCCCCCTCCCCTTAAAAAGAGTTAGATGCACTATTGTAAAGTGGTTGTTCCACTGGATATCATAAGGTGATGCACCAATTTGTAAGTCGCTCTGATAAGAGCGTCTGCTAAATGACTTAAATGTAAAATGTAAATGTAAAATGGATGCTAGTAGTAAGGGAGGCATCCTAACAAAAAATGTGCAGTCAGCATGCAGTATAACTGCAGTACATTGTAGTATAAACTGTTAGTTATAATGCAGTATAACTGCAGTATGCTAATAATGCTGCGTCCAAAAGAACACCGTTATTTTACTGCAGTATACTTTGAAGTGTAACTGCTGTTACAGTGCAATATAACTGCAGTACATTGCAGTTATTCAGCAATCACAAAACAGCAATCTTTTTTGTAAGGGATTTTATCCCGGCATCGATCATTAAGGAAGAGGTGGGGAGTATGGATGTAGGAGAGAGGAAGTTCTGTGGAGTAGACTACGGTTTGGGCAGACAGGTTTGAATTGCCACGCTGTGGATGATGGGGAGACATGAAACAGGTCTATGTGGTGAATGTTTAGTGGAGGAAACGGGGAGATGTGTTGATATTTTTGTGAACTGCATTATGTAGATAGGGAGAGATTGCGTGAAAGGGTGGGGGGGTGTTTAGGGCTCATATTTCACTTTCTTAGAAGGAACAGGACTAACGAGGTAATTTCATGTAGGTAGGCTGTGACTGGACTCACACTCCAGTACAGTAGGTGCGGGAACGCACCTTAAAAGTTGATGCGATCGCCGCAAACCAATCCCAAGAAGAAGCCCCGGTTGCCAGACATTACTCTGACTGGCATGCCCAGTTGAGTGGGGTAGCTAACGTTAGCTAGCAAGTGTGTGACAAACGGCGCCATAACTCACTGGGATGCATTGTTGCTAGCTAGCGGTAGCTAGCTTTTCTGATTTCCTGTCGCTGGTGTGTAGGGGACTTCGGTTGCCAATAAAATAGCTTACGTTACAACCATGGAAATCGACACACTTTTGGAGGGTTTTACGGGTAAGTCAACTCGCGTTTGCTGATTTTCCGTATATGTTACATGATTAACTAGCTTACATTTGAATTTACAAGCGTAACGTTAAGTAGCTGCATATATTATACTCGTTGGACGGCTAACTTGGCTAGCTAGCTTGTAGCTTTCAGTCGAAATTGTTAGCTAGCTAACTCGCGCTAGGCCTATTTTATTTAGATAACGTTACTTTACTTGTATAATTCAAAACGTATGTGAATAGGTGTATTGGTTGAAGTATTTTACCCACATTGTAGTTGCATAGTTATCCGGTCGCTGTAACCTAGTTTATGTTAGCCATGGATGGTTAATTAGTTTTTAGCTAGGTAACGTTACTGTTAGATCGCTAACGCAGTGGTTGCCGTGCAGTTAATTATTGGTGCCTGCTAACGGTACCCTGCACTGCAACACTGCACATAACTTGAATAGTTTCATATTTTCATGCATCTACGTTCAGACTTCGAGAAGAAAGGGAAGAAAGAATGCCTGCCCTGCCCTGGATCAATTCTGTGTTCATGTCGCCAAAACGGGAGAGAGAAACCGTGTGAGTGTCTGATAAATGATCCCAACGGTGCCAGCCACTTTTCTAATGAGAAGACAATGTGTCAATACAGGATATAATAAAACGACTGGTAAATTACAACTCGTGGATAGTCATATCCAGAAATCTCGATATGTTAACCAATCCAAAGTTGTTTGAGGAGACATAATGTGTTGGTCCCCAGACTGGTAGTTATCACAGCATCAAGGCTGCATCTCTGTTGGATAGGTTATAAGGTGTCTGATCTAGAGAGGATAACTTTTGGTCTCTCATCCTTTCAGGATTTCATGGTCACAGTTCAAAAGTTATTTCCTGTTTAACTTGAGAAGGTAATGGATGACTTCAGAGCCTCGACACCAGACCAGCGAGGGCCAGCTAATCCTAATGTGGAGTACATTCCGTTTTGAAGAGATGAAGGAGAGGATTCTCAAAATCGTAGAAGGATACAACGGGTGAGTATCCTCTACTAAACCAGTGCTGAAAGTCTAATAAAACTATCCTTTTCTTGTTTTACCAGTAGGTCTTTGTGTAGCCCTAGTATACAGCCATGGTGAGAAGTATACCTTCTTGACAATATCCATATTTTCCAGGATTCGTTCACCATCCAGCGTCTGTGTGAGTTACTGACTGAGCCAAAGAGGAACTACACAGGAACAGACAAGTTCTCAGGGGAGTGGAGAAGGTAAGTATCATCACTTCTACTGACATCATTTCTCATAATGGGTGTTGAATGAGGGTATTAAGCCTAGTAAGAATACCTAAGTCACATACACATGTCCTTGTGTTGATTTAAACAAGTTAGAATTGCTTGTATTAATATACAATATAAATTGCTTGGGGATTGATGTGTTTATGTTTTGCAGAATGTGATGGTGGTCAGCTGTGTGTGTCCTACATCAGAGTAAGTATTCTGTCATGTTTCTCTACCCTACCCTTTAGTGTTTTTTTTTTTATAGCAAAACATACTTTAAAGGTGCTAATGTACACAGGATTTTTTGCATTGTAATTACAGAAAATATCGGTGGCTAATAGTGGAATGATAGTGCTTCAAGTATTACAGTGTTGCATTTTGATTCACTGTGATATTCACTTGTTGATTTCTTCCGCCGGTGTGCATCTTTTGTAAACTGGGAAAGCTGTTCTGACTTTGGCTGTGTTATCTAGTGGAAATCGCTAATTTCCTGGTTGCTAAAATTCTACACTGTTCGCTCAATTTCCATTATCTGAGAAACAGCACTCAATATTGTAGGGAATCATTGTACCATCTAAATCGCTGTGAAATGTATTTTCAGCAACAACAAAAATCATATTTACAGCTGTTTGAAGCTGGGGACCAAAAAACAAAATTAACTTGTTTTTGGTTCACCCTCTTCAAACAGCTGAAAATATACTTTTTTGTTATTGATTTAGATAGGTACAATGATTTCCCTACAATATTTCAGTGCTTGTTTTCTCACAAAAATTGTGAGAAACTGCTTCCGTCCCTCCTCGCCCTACCTGGGCTCGAACCAGGGACCCTCTGCACACATCGACAACAGTCACCCTCGAAGCATTGTTACCCATTGCTCCACAAAAGCCCAGGCCTTGCAGAGCAAGGGAAACAACTACTTCAAGGTCTCAGAGCGAGTGACGTCACTGATTGAAAAGCTATTAGCGCGCACCCGGCTAACTAGCTAGCCATTTCACACAGTTTACACGAACAGTTGTAGAATTTTAGCAACCAAGAAAATAATTTCCACTAGATAACACAGCCACCAAAGTCAGAACAGCTATCCTAGTTAGACAACAGATTGCGCACCGGCCGGCAAAATCAATAGGCGAATATCACAGCCAATCACAACACTGTGGGTAAGCAATACTGTGAAACACTATCCTTCCACCATTAGCGCCAGATATATTATGAAAAGTGCTGAAGTTACAATGTAAAAACCCAAAAAACAAAATCCTATGTATAGCACTTTAAAGCTAACAATCACTTGGATTTTGTGAGTCACTCTGCCTCTTTTTAAAGGAAAAATGAGGCAACCAGTGTAAACAGAATGAATGGAGTGAGTTCCCTGGCAATACCGCTATTTATCAGAAAGGTGAGAGATACCTGCTTGTCAATGGTTAACTTTCAGTTATGCTATAAAATTTACAAAAACATAAAACCGGATAAGGAACCCAAATGAAACCCAGCAGTCTTTCTTTCCAGGGATCCCAGACATAGGGGCGAGAAAGGTTTACTAATTTACTCATACCAAATATGATTGTCAGACAGTGGGCAGCACTGTTACTGTTGCTTGAATGAATCTCCTTGTTATTAATTAAATTAAATTGCAATATGGATTCAGTTGCGACAACATTTGATTGTATGAAAGTATTAGATTATGCAGAGATTATTTTCTCTCCTTACGGTAGGAATGTAAAATGGACCAGGCACCCCAAGGCCACTGAACAGACAAAGCTATCACTATCACCTCTCTGGTACAAACGGTTCCCTGACAGCACAGAAGATAAGGAGCCACTCACAAAACAAAAGAGGAGCATGTTGTCAGGTAAATAGCATTGTGTGAAAGCCAGGTGACTGTCAGCAGAAATAATAATGCCCTGATAACACGTGTAAATGTTTTATAAGTATTATATATATAATTAGAGCAACTGGTTCTGATGTTTTGACCCTTCTTTAGTGATTCTCGTATCGGAAAGTGATGCCACACAGAGCAGTCCGATGAAGATAGCATCCGGAAGAGGATGCAACGGAGGCAGAGAGCCACGAAGTCAAGAGGCTGAGTTTGACAAAGAACATGGATGAAGAGGAGGATGAGGTAGACAAGGGAGATGTCATGTCCTGCACCTGCCCAAAGTTCATCAGACATGCCAGAATCGTCAACAGATGTTGTTGAGGAAGAAAAAGAGAAGTCTGCTGATATGCTCACAACAGACGATCATGGTATGTATTTTGTACAATGGGGCATTTTCAAATCACATTATGTGATTTGAAAGGGAAAATGACATGAATCTAAAAATAACATTGCTAAAATGGATTCATTGATTTATGGAAGGAGGTAATGGTATTATTGTTATTGCCTTCTGTCCCCAGAGCCCTCCAGTACTCAGACAGAAGATCCCTTTGATGACGAGGAAGAGCCATCAGAGAGGGAGGCTGATGTATGGCCCCATCCACAGTCTAAAGAGTGACAGCACCATGACCAGTCAGAGGAGCAGCTTGCTCAGTCAGGGAATGATCTGAGTTTAGGAGGAACAGATGAAGGAGATTGCAGTGACCCAGTAAGTAGCAGCAGTAGCAGCAATGGGGAGGGAGCACCCAGTGAAGAGCCGGTCCCCTCTGCGTCTCCCAGCAGTACAGCTGAGTCGTTGGCAGAGGCGCTGCTGCAGAAAACTGTTCGAAAGCTCAGAGATGGCAGATAGGCCCATGGAACAGGCTAACCGAGGCTGATGGGCCCCCCCCCAACAGTATATTTACACTGTATATTGATTACTGTACCAAAACCCAGGAGATCTCTGTACCACCATGGACCTTGTAATCTCCCAGCACAGGGAGGCTTTTTGTGAGGCCTCAGAGGGATTTTCACCCTCAGGTTCTCTTCCGCCTTTTTGGTGACCCACCCACCTTCCTGACGGCCACACAGTCAGTCCGTTTTTTAAAAAACTGGAACTTATATTTAAGTTCCCCTCCAGCTAGTTTTTTTTTAAAGCCTGTGGCATTCAAAAAACGACTCAGCTGTTACTTTTTTATCACCTTGATAGTTTTTTATTTCTCTCATGGATCATTGTCATTTTAATAGTTTTACTGCTATTGTAGACCACCAGTTCTAAAGCTGTTTGGTTAACATTGTGATAAGGAATGAATCAGCCACTTCTGTTGTTGTGATCTCAATCTGTGGTGAACGTATCATGTTGGCCGGCCCAGTTAGGCTCCTCTGGATCTGTGGGATGCCTTGGGTTTTCCCTTGGTAGCTACCGTTTCAATCTATGTTTAAATTTTTTGATATGTTGTCCATACTTTGGAATGTAAAGTATGAAGGATTGTCCATGACACACATTCTGTTCCATAAAAAACCACTGGAAGCCCTTGGTCCCTGCAAAGTTTGGTAATCTTGCAAAGTTAAACATTTACTGAAACCGATGGATTGCAACCATCCTCATGTACTATTGCACTCGTGATTGAACAAAACAGATAGTGTTTCAGAAAGTATTCATACCCCTTCACTTATTTCCACCATTTTGTTACAGCCTTGAATTCAAAATTGGCTTGATGTTAACACACAATACCCCATAATGAAAACACATTTTTGAAGTCTTTGCACATTTATTGAAAATGAAATAAATATCTAACTTACTAACTTACACACCCCTTTGTTATGTCCACCAAACTGAGCTCAGGAGCATTCCAACTTTCCTTTGATCATCCTTGAGCTGTCACTGCAACTTGATTGGGTCCACCTGTGGCCAATTATTTGTTTGGACATGATTTAGAAAAAAAACACCTGGTCTATATAAGGTCCCACAGGCTTGACAGTGCATGTCAGAGCAGAAACTATACCATGAAGTCCAAGGACTGTCTGTAGAGTGCCAGACACGATTGTGATGAGCATATATCTGGGGAAGGTATAAAACAATTTTAGAGTGTTAAGTTTTTGCGGAGCCACAGTGGTCCCATCATTGGGACATTGAAAAAATATAGAACTACCCAGACTGCCGAGAGCTAGCCGTCCGACAGGCAAGAAGACCTTTGGTAAGGGTGAGGTGGACCAAGAACCAATGACCACTCTGACAGAACTACAGAGTTCCTTGGTTGAGATGGATGAACCTGCCAGAAGGACAAGTCTTTACGCACTTCACCAATCTGAGCTTTATGGGAGAGTGGCCAGACGGAAGCCGCTCTAACAAAAAGGCACATTGATGGAAGGCCATGTAGTGTGTTGCAAAAAGGGGCATATGAAAGATGGAGCATAAGGAAACATTTTCTGTTGTCTGGATGAGAGACCAAATTGGCCTGAATGCAAAGCGCTATGTCTGAAGAGAAAACAGGCACAGCTAATTCACCCCATCTAAACAACCCTACTGTATAGCGGTGGGTGCAGCATCTTGCTATAGGGAGCTTTTTCAAGTGGCAGGGACTGAGAGGACCTGGTAAGGATACCGCGAACAATTAATGGTGTCAAATCCCCTGTGAGAACCTGCTTCAGAGTTGCAAATGACCTTGGACTGGGTGAAGATTTACGTTCCAACAGGACAATGACCCCAAGCAATAGCCAAAGCAATGCTGGAATGACTTCAGAACAAGAGTTTGAAAAGTCCTTGAGTGGCTCAACCAAAGGCCCCCATTGAAAATCTATGGAATGACTTGAACAGATTTGCTGTTTCACCCACCACTTCCCATTTAAAACCGTACAGGAGCTTGAGAAAATCTGCAAGGAGCAATGCGAGGAAATCCCCAAGTCCAGATAGTGCAAAGCTGATGCAGACGTACCCAAGAAACGACACAAATCTGTAATCGCACCAAAGGTGTTTTTACAAAGTATTGACTCGGTGGTGAATACTTATTGTAAAATTATTATGTATTTTATTTTTCAATACATTTTGCAAAAATGTCTAAATGTTTGTCACTTTGGCCATTTATTGGGGTATTTTGTGTCAGGAAAAATGGAATTCAGGCTTTTAACCCAACAAAAGTGTTGGAATAGGTTGAGGGAATGGAATACTTTCTGACAGCACTGTATAGCTGTGAATGCAATTGCTCTAAAACATTTCCAGGAGCACTAATCCCTCGTTCTCTACCTTCTCACCTGTTTGCTAATTCTTCCAAAACATCAGAAGACAATAATATTGCCAATTTCCTGATTTCTGTTGTTCTGACAGTATTGAGTGAAATGCTTTTCTTTTGACCACAGTTACTGTCAGTTTTTTCAATATGTGTTCCGATTTACTAAAATGGTTAAGAAAACATTGTGTACTTTAAGTTCTCACATCTTTCAATTGAATAAAACTACATGTGTCAAATTGAAATGTCTATATCAGCACTAAATGTCTTGACACAGAATCTTGTTTGATTTTATTTTGATGGTAGTTTACTGGTCTGCCTATCTTTACCATTTTCTCAACTGTCTTTTTATATGATTAGGGATAACATTTCTGTAAAGTAGATTTTGTAGATTGTAATATGTGTTCAACTGCCTTTGTGAAACGATTGATATCTTCTTAAAATTAATGGATGGGCTTTCAGCACAGTATTCATCTGAAGCAATAAATGCTAACATTTTAAGTGTGGGGTTTGCTTAAATTTGTATCAGTACGTTTTTTCATAACTGTTGCCAACTATGAATTACATTTCCTTGAATATATTATGTCCTAAATACTGTACATTTTCAGAGAAAGTTATTTGAGAGTATTTCCAGATGGCCTTGACACTCAGGCTAATGATACTATCCGTGTCCCTATGAAACACCTATCAGCAGATTACATGAGCCAAGATGTGCTAGACGGGGGTGTTCAGTTCAACCACTGGGAATATCTTCAAATTGCATATTCTCGGCGTCCTCAAAATCCAAGGGCGGAGTCAGAGGGGAGGGACCCTCTGCTTTCTCATCCAATTTGGTTTTGAGGAGGAGCTGGAGAGAGGACACAAGCAGTATTGCAAATTGAATCTTCACACGTTCAACTATAGGAAACAAGGACAGTCAGTCCCACCAAGTGTGTTTTGCCAACCTTCTGCCTCCTGCAACCTGGTCGTCTTTAGTGTATTACATTTGATTTAAATGTTTCTCATATCGATATCAGGATTTTCATGTTTCCATTCAAAATGTAACAAGGGTATTGGAGACACAGTCAACTGTTAATTGTTAGGCCTACTATGAGCCATGGAAATACAATAATAAATGTTGCATAAAGTTGATGTACTTATGACATGTAATTATTTGCTGCACAGAGACACAATGTGTACATTTGTCACACCAGGTTTTATCAAGGAAAGGTCCTGAAATAGCATCACCTAAGAGGATTACCAAATGGCCTGGCCTTTATTGAGTCATCAGATTTGCAAACAAAAAGGAGGATCACATGTTAAGGGACATGGTGTACTAACTTTGGCAAGACATGAACTTCATATATTCACCACCGGGAATATACTGGGGTCCTGCCTGTTATATGCTCAATTAATTCTCTGTAGAGATTGACATGGCTACAGTTTGCGGACCCTGATTAACCTAGTCCTTGGAATTAAAAATCATTTTCAATTGATATTTCCATTGAAAGGCATTTTGTCCAGGACTAAACTGGGTCATGGGGAACTGGCCCTGTACCTTTTCTCAATGACATTGTATGCTGATTTTCAAATTTCCTCATGTCACACTATTACCATGATCAAAGAAAAATGTCAAGTCAAGTGGCTCTTTTCCTTTTAGGATTTAGATAAGTCTAATTAGCAGTTCATAGGCAGTTTAACATCTTATACCTATTAATTTTGTTCACCGCCGGCTGTTGTGCAGTTAGTTCTAGCAGGTTGACTTGCCTTGGGACTGACTGGAACTTCTGGAAGATGGACAAGTAGCAAAATCTTCTCTGAGAACTCACTATGAACTAATTGATCCAGAACAGGTTAGGCATTGTATTCCTAATCCCATGTGTCATGTGATCTACATCAGTCCTTGCCAGTCTCTACCATCAGTGGAGAATGGTCAGACAAGGGGTTAATAAGTTAACTCACTGTTTCTTGTCCGCAGTTGTTTTTGTTTATGTGTGGTACTTTATGGAAAATATTTAAAAAAATGCTCAGTATAGTACAGACCACAGTGGACGATTAAAAAGTTGCAGGTCTGTGATGGAAATGAGCACATAGTTGGAAGACAAAATAATTTGTGGAATGTCCAAAGAGTAGAGCTAACCCCTGACTGACACAACTTTCAACCATGAGAGACAACTTCTTCAACTGAGGAGTCCAATGTCAAACATGAGCGACAACACCTTCAACTAAAGAGCTCATCACAGTATTTGAGAACTATTTCCGTGAGGCTACTCAGCGACCTGAGTGAGGAGGTGATTCAGACCAGGAATTTGATGTTGCAGAGCTGCAGGACTGGTATAAGAGATTGTGGTGGAGCTGCCCAAGTGGAACACTCTTCATGCACGAGTTCAAGAGCTTCTTCGGTGTTACTAACAACAAGGAAGAGTGGCGGCCGATTACATTGAGAATATATTTCGCGCATTTGACAAGAACGGAGTGGTAGCTAACAGATGATGGGCGGCCTTTGAGGGCCACAGTTTCCACATGTCATCAAGTATAACTGTTAAACATCAACTTTCTCTTAATTTTCTTGTATATTCTTTATGAGGTATCAAAAATATTTTTTTATAATTTATTTGCCTTTGCAGGACAATACAATTTGAATTTTTCTAGAGTATGTTGCAGCCTTTGAACCTGGTCTTGAGGGGCAAGTTTGCGAACATAAACTGAAATGACTTTCAAAATGTTACGACAAAGATGGAAGTGGCGGCATTGACAAGACAGAGCGCTGGAGATTGTAGACCCGGTAACAGACGTTCAAAGATTAGTGTAGGATCATAAAAACAAATATGATTATCCCATACATATATGGGGATATCATTCCAAAATCTGCTTGTCTTTCTCTCTCAGTCCATTTACACACTGAAGAAAGGCCTGTCATGGAGAACTGGATGCAGTGTAACCGCCTGACCCCAGATCAAGTGGTCGGACAGAATATTTGAAAAAACTGGTTGATGAAAAGGAATGGTTGAGGACGAATTTTCTTTATCCTCTTACCATGTTCTCTGACAGCCTTGATCTGTGTTTTATTAATGTATATGAGTGTACAGGTTCTCACTGTGATTCCATATCATTATGACTGTGTGTAACACATTATTGATGTGTAAAATTCTTAAAAGTATTTAGAAATTGGGGACATTGGACAATGGGTGTTAGTAATGTTTTTCCCTCGGGTGTAACATGTTTGGTTTCAGTGTTAGTTGAGTTAATGCGAACTGTCTCTTCCCTTCAGGGGAAGTTGTCTCTGGATGAGGTTCATCGACGGGCCACGAGAGAACAAAGTGGGTGATGAAGATGCTGCAGTATGACGCAACCCTGGGACTGGATCAGTGTATGGCGACGGCAAGAGCTCTGGAGCGAGCTCTGAAGCTGAACCCTCTGAATAAGGTTTATTAGACTTCTTCAATCAAAATTTTGAATCCTCTACCAGCAGCTTCAACTATCCTGTGGCCCTGCCCCTGTGCCCAAGTGGTGGGCTTGACCCTACCACCATACCCCATGGGACTATGGACTCTTAGCAGAGGGTGGCAACCGTTTGCTGTAATACCCTCTTCCCCATAACCTGCACACCACACACCATAACTTGTTGCTTCTTTTTATAACTTTCTGTGTTTTCTCTTTTGAAATCCCTCTAATGTGTACATCATCTGCGCGTTTCTTTCCCACTGATGGTTACTGTGTGGGTTCTACTGACCATGATTTCATTTGTATTGTGCAGTGTAAAGTTAAAAAGTGACCAGTTCTCCATCTCTATATTGGTTTGAAAGACAAACATGCAGTGGCAGATCGTTAAAGTGTTATTTTGCAATTTATGTTTTGCTAGGGAAAATGTCAATGGTTAGAGTGACAATAATATAAGTATTCCGGGTAGCCAGACTTGGTTGTTACATATCTGCACATTTTGCATTTGGTAGAACAATCCTTTTGTGTATGTTGAAACAGTTAAATGTGTATGAAGATGTATAATAAACAAACCAATTTTATTGGAATGAAGTCTATTATATAACCCTGAATAAATGCACTATCATTTCAGGAGTATATGAGGGTAGCTCGTACATCAACAATAATCATGAATACACCTGACACATGGAAATCATTATGCCCATCTTTGACAGTATTCACTTCAGTCACATTCCCGAATGTGATGGTGGAGGTAGGTACTGGAGCAGGAGCAGAATAACCTTCAGCTCCTCCTACCCTCTAGTGGTTACTTGTAGATATAAATGATGGATAGTTTAGCAGCTTCACCTTGAGTAATGGCGGTAGGCGGCAAGATAATTGCGGCTGGTAGAGCTTTATGAGTCGACCAGACATGGCCGGCAAATTCCAAGATACAAGAACCATTTGAACCATTTGCTACTACAGCGGATGAAGGAAGTAGAAAGTTCGTGGGAGCGTTGTGTGGAAAGGGATCATCAAGGGAGAAGGAAAGGAGCTAAGTGTTAGAGGGAAGGCAGTGTGGTGAGGAAAGATTTTAGTCAAGTGACAAAGGAGAAAAATGTAACCTGACAAGAGTGAGGATTTATTACCTGCGGTGCCATGTGCGGGTTTGAGCCTTTTTTTGGGAGATGGATCCTTTCCTTCTTGTGGATCCATATGTGTGTCAGGTTGGCGTGGAGAAAAGAGGTTGGGGACTGTTGAATCGGTGAAAGTAACTCGAATGGGACTCGTGATGATATTTGTGTGTCTTCCGCCAAGAGGAGCGGGGCACTCTGCACCATGCACCTTGGACAAGAACCTGTGACTTTTCTTTTACTCCCTGGAGCAGGGCGCCATTGAAAGGATGATAACTGGTTGGCTGTGAATGTTTGAGTGTTGATTCCCGGCTGGTTTGTGATGCACAGCGTTTGGTGGCGAGCAAGACCCGGTGAGAAGAGCGTGGATGGAAACAAGAGAAGACACTGTCTTACCCAACAAAGGTCAAGTTAGGATGTTTACAGTATTTTAGGTGTCAAACTTAGGTTCATGTTGCAGCAGTTGTGTAAGAGGGGATTCCTTAAGATTGTGAGAAGTGTGGCAGGAGACAAAGGAATGTGTCGGTTATCGTGGAAAAAGCTGTGTGTTAACTTTTTAGGGTACCCATGTTGTTGGAGATCAGAGTGTCCGTGACGGAGAAGGCATGTCGAGGTTGCTAGGGGGAGAGTTAGTACAGAAAGTGTCATATGCTGAGGCAGTGAAGAGAGTGAGTTAAGGAAGATGGATCCAGGGCGAGGGATCCTTAAGACGATCCCCTGTGAGTAAGCCGCAGGCCAATGAGAGTGATAGGAATAACATGTGCTTCAGTAAGAATTAGCTTCCTTGAGCATTCATACCCATGGTTATTTCAACTGTACCGGCAAGAATGGAACATAAATTGACAGAAAATTAGATGTTGTGGTGGCAGTGCAAGAAAAAGAGCTTGAGCTGTACAAAATGTTACTGCAAATATAGGTCTACAGCACGTTGTTGTAAACATTGCCCTCTCAGGGCTGACGGCCTGGCATAGGACAGATTAGAGCCAAAGTTAGTCGAAATAATTGTGCGGTGAGATTTTAATGGGTGTAGGGTTAGTTTGTAGGCAATTTTATTCGTTCTTAGTTCCCTCCTTCTTTGTGTGTCACAGTGGTAATTAAGTTCACAAAGCTCAGAACTAGGCTGACACAGGCAGGGGCGCATGCACCTCGAACGTTATATTTGCGGACCGACGATAATACCATCGGAAGAAGAAACAAGCGTCAAGCATCTCCTTGCCTTCTGATAGGCTTACTTACACCTTGCAAAGAAGAAGTAGATTGCTAGCAGAGGGTATATGCTTAGAAGGGATTACAGTTGCGAATTAACGTTCAAAAAGTTGGTTATTCTTTTCATTTGATCTAATATCCCAACGCTGCGGCGTAAAATTCTAACCTACGAAAGTCAAATCTGACAAATAACGGATCCCATCTAGTTTTTCTAACGCCTTATAATACCTACATTTGGTGAATTGAAGAGAAATTAACGACTTCGATCACTAGTCTACAGTAAATTTATCATTGGAAATGCACCATAGCTAGCTAGTTGCCGTGTGCAATTTTCAGACAAATGTGGCCGGCTCTTGTAGATGCTAAAGTTAGGGTCAGGGGAGAACACGCCATAGCTAGCTGGACGTGTAGTGAGTATAATCTAGCCTAATGCAGCTTTAAATAATCAATGCACTTTCATTGCTCGCAGTAGCAGTTGCTTTTCCCTCGCAGAGATTAAACAAAACAGATTGCCCATCCGTGCCCACCTGGTTGAACTTATTACAGCTCACCTTTGCCAAAGGAATGTCAACCGCATCTGTGGAGCCAGTGCGCTCTATTGACAAATCGGAAGGTAAGTGGGCCAGCATGAAAAGCGCCTTTATTTAGCTATAGGTTAATGCTGCCATACCGTTGAATGGCGATGGGTAATCATGGCATAATATTTGTTACTTATCTGTGAACAGTTCTATTTAGCAAGCTAGCCACTTTTTATGCCAAACCTTGGGATTAGTGTTTGGGTGTGGTGATGGTTCTGTGGTGTAATGCCTGCTCTCTCTTGGCCAGCCTGCATAAAGGCATCTGGGCCTAGCATCATTGTTGAAGGGGACCTGTTCTCCGGCCTGAGATTGAGGCCCTGGCCCACTGTATCAGCAAAGACTGCCACATGGGGGCTGCATCGCAGTTATGCTTTCAAGAAAAAGTTTGGGTGGAGTGGGGCTGCAGGCTTAATAGGAACAGAGTGAGTTTTGCTGTATAATTATGTATTAATGTATTAATTTGTTATTACGCACTGCATGCAATGGAAGTCTTGTTGTGATGTGCGCCTTTCAGTTTTAAATGAAGCCCTGAATGTTGAAAAAGCATGGCTTATATCAAAGCCCATGGTCATTGATCAAGATCACTTGTTCTTACTAATTTTGCTTATATCACAAGAGAAGTGCCCAGGGAGCAATGCGGCTGTATGAAAGGGACACAAGCGTGTTTGTGTACTACCTGGTAAGACAGTTCCTTGTTTAGTTTCATTGCAACCAAACAAACATTTTAAGAGCATTTTTTTGTTGTTCTCTGGTGTGTCTTGCTCTATTACAGATAACAAAGGAAAAGACTAGCAACAAGCCACCTATGACAGCCTGAGGCAGGCAGCTTTGGAATGAAGTCTCATTGCTTGAAAAATCGGCAGTAACTGCAATATCAATGCCTCGGTTTGTATTGAATTACATTCGTACACATAAAAGGATTTTGTTCATTTAAAATTATTTAACCATGTCAATCATTTCCATTTTGATGTATGGACTAAATGTTCATATCCCTCTATTCTACAGCATTGGCTGTGGGCCTTGTCGGGACTGAGCTGGACCAAATTGAAAAGATGCTTGAGAAGGTATTCCAAGCCCACAAGTATCGAGTATCCACTGTGTACACCCTCCTGGTAAAACTCACAGGGAACCAAGTCCACGGGGGCAACCAGTTTCCCAATGATGTTTTCTGTAAAAAAACAAAATTACGTTTTAAAATCTTCACAGGACAAATATCAGGACATACTGGTATGTGCATCTGTCAAAGTTGCGCAAGGCCAGTACCTTTTGAAAGAGAATAAACTGACACTTTTCTCTTGAAAATCATACCCCCTCATCTCTACTATTTACCCCTGTTTAAGTTGTTTCTCTGAAATTACATGTTCATATTTTGCACTTTAATTACTGTCCTTAATATGTAGCAATACATTATTCATTGATTCTCTTCCACCAGAAGGGGCACCAATGATTGTTTTCTGCTTCTGTACTGCTTTTCTGTCAGTATGCTGATTTTAAATACCCTGTAATGTTGATTTTTTTTTTGTAACCCTGTAAGTACCTACACGAGCTATGAATAATAAAATGTATAAATTGTGATTTTTAATTTCACAAGAGTAATAAAATCTGTTTTATCACCTTTCACTAGACCTGTGGTTCTTGTTGTTAATATACAGAAATGCCTGCTTAGTGTATAATGGGTTATATGCCGATCATGTGGAGCATATCACCTTATGACAATGTAGCTATATCACCCGATCTATACAGATACATGGAGGGCATATTGATCTTCAGCAAATACATCTAAAGTCACTCCTACCTGGTCTCTTCATTTACTGACTAGGCTTATTCACTGTGCTGTGATTCAGCACACTTGCTCATGAGTCACAAGCTGGATGCTAGTTGGTAATAAATTTAGATGCGATTGGACTAGTAACCGATGAAGGTTGGCAAGATCGAATCCCCTGAAACCAAGGCAGTAACCTACTGTTCCTAGGCCGCCATTAAAATAAGAAGTGTGTTCTTAACTGACTGCCTAGTTAAATTAATGTGTAATAAAAAAATGCTGTTGACTTGAAAGCTTACCTTGAATGTTTGATTCTAATTCTATGACCAACACAGCAGGGTGCACGATATGCCATGGCATGTGTATGACTTGTAAATTGATCTTTGTAGTATATGCACAACGGCAAATCTGAAAGGACAGATGTAGGCACCAAATGTAATGGGAAGTGGGGGTGGGGAATCTGACACCACAATCAAACCACAGATCCATTTTATGTGGTAATATGGGAAGCCCTCCTGTACAGTTCATGAACCTTGATTCGAATCTTACACCAAAACCATCTAATTCCTTTCGATGGATTGCCTGTTAGTAACATTGAACTGAAACGATAAGAGCATTATTAAGTAACATTATAATATACATTTGGTTGTGATAAACCACAAGCTACATAGTTAGCTAGACGTGTACAGTCTCAGTCTTGCCCTCTTGGGCACCCACTCCCTATACCTCCTTCTTTTGCGCATGCACCAATAATTCATGGAGGAAAAGGGCATGCCGCTGTTACACTGCGGCTGCCTCGCTTGTATTCCTGCTGGAAGACTGTGCTTCGGCATCACTGCATCCGACCCCCTCCTCCTCCCATCCCCCTTTGCCCAGCAATTAGACTGCATCACTGCAGCAGTACCACCTAGTCGCCTCCCGCTAGCCCTGGAAAAATATGCCCTTTTAGTGGCCTTCAGACTCCTCTGACACCCCACTTGTACTGCAGAGGTTCATCAGAGACTGCAGGACATGCAGAGGTGGGTCCTTGCTTATGTCTCAAAATATCCTCCTAACCCTGGCAATAATGCTGCATCCTATCTCGGGTGTGTTTGTCCGATATGGCATTGATTGTTCGTTAGCTCTCCCTCCCTCCTAACACTCAATCTTCAGTTTTTTTCATGTTCCCCCTCCTTCACATCCTCGCTTTCCCTGCTTTTTTTACGCTCTGTGTTATGAATTGGCAGAGAGCTCAGCACTCTTCTCCACGGGCGCTTCAGAGGAAAAAAGAAAGGAAGAGCTAGGCGGGAGGGGTCCTGGATGCACCATGAAACTGCCCCCTCCAATTAAAAACGAAGAGCTTACGTTATTGAAAGGAAGCATCTTAGCCAATGGGTTTGGCGGCAGCAGGGCAGAGTACAGCAGTAAAAAAACAGAAGAACGAGTGGACAAGAAATAAATTGCAGTGAGTTGGTGTAGTTTTATCCTCCAAGAGCGGTGATTTTATCAATTTACTGTAGTACTCCAGTCTTAGGGTGATCTCTCTCTCTAGTGCTGAATCCTGACGACTTCAACTTTCGCACAGACCTGCCATTGACATCAATGAAACATTTTGTACAAACAAAATTATTGCAAAAAGTAAGAATGCATCCCTTCAAACAGTCCTCCGTACTATCTACAATGAACAAAAATATAAAGTTGCTGGATATTGTTGGGAACTGGAAACCGCAGCCCAGTCAAAACTGTTCGCTGCTCTGGCACCCCAATGGTGGAACAAACTCCCTCACGACGCCAGGTCAGCGGAGTCAATCACCACCTTCCGGAGACACCTGAAACCCCACCTCTTTAAGGAATACATAGGATAAAGTAATCCTTCTAACCCCCCCTCCCCCTTAAAAGAGTTAGATGCACTATTGTAAAGTGGTTGTTCCACTGGATATCATAAGGTGAATGCACCAATTTGTAAGTCGCTCTGGATAAGAGCGTCTGCTAAATGACTTAAATGTAAAATGTAAATGTAAAATGGATGCTAGTAGTAAGGGAGGCAATCCCTAACAAAAAATGTGCAGTCAGCATGCAGTATAACTGCAGTACATTGTAGTATAACTGTAGTTATAATGCAGTATAACTGCAGTATGCTAATAATGCTGCGTCCAAAAGAACACCGTTATTTTTACTGCAGTAACTTTGAAGTGTAACTGCTGTTACAGTGCAATATAACTGCAGTACATTGCAGTTATTCAGCAATCACAAAACAGCAATCTTTTTTTGTAAGGGATTTTATCCCGTGCATCGATCATTAAAGGAAGAGGTGGGGAGTATGGGATGTAGGAGAGAGGAAGTTCTGTGGAGTAGACTARGGTTTGGGCAGACAGGTTTGAATGCCACGCTGTGGATGATGGGGAGACATGAAACAGGTCTATGTGGTGAATGTTTAGTGGAGGAAACGGTGGAGCATGTGTTGATATTTTGTGAACTGCATTATGTAGATAGGGAGAGATTGCGTGAAAGGGTGGGGGGGTGTTTAGGGCTCTATTTCACTTTCTTAGAGGAACAGGACTAACGAAGGTAATTTCATGTAGGTAGGCTGTGACTGGACTCACACTCCAGTACAGTAGGTGGCGGGGAACGCACCTTAAAAGTTGGATGCGATCCGCCAAACCAATCCCAAAGAAGAAGCCCGGTTTGCCAGACATACTCTGACTGGACATGCCCAGTTGAGTGGGTAGCTAACGTTAGCTAGCAAGTGTGTGACAAACGGCGCCATAAACTCACTGGGATGCATTGTTGCTAGCTAGCGGTAGCTAGCTTTTTCTGATTTCCTGTCGCTGGTGTGTAGGGGACTTCGGTTGCCATAAAATAGCTTACGTTACAACCATGGAAATCGACACACTTTTGGAGGGTTTTACGGGTAAGTCAACTCGCGTTTGCTGATTTTCCGTATATGTACATGATTAACTAGCTACATTTGAATTTACAAGCGTAACGTTAAGTAGCTGCATATATTATACTCGTTGGACGGCTAACTTGGCTAGCTAGCTTGTAGCTTTCAGTCGAAATTGTTAGCTAGCTAACTCGCGCTAGGCCTATTTTATTTAGATAACGTTACTGTACTTGTATAATTCAAAACGTATGTGAATAGGTGTATTGTGTTGAAGCTATTTTACCCACATTGTAGTTGCATAGTTATCCGGTCGCTGTAACCTAGTTTATGTTAGCCATGGATGGTTAATTAGTTTTCTAGCTAGGTAACGTTACTGTTAGATCGCTAACGCAGTGGTTGCCGTGCAGTTAATTATTGGTGCCTGCTAACGTTACCCTGCACTGCAACACTGCACATAACTTGAAATAGTTTCATATTTTCATGCATCTACGTTCAGACTTCGAGAAGAAAGGGAAGAAAGATGCCTGCCCTGCCCTGGATCAATTTCTGTGTCATGTCGCCAAAACGGGAGAAACGATGTGAGTGTCTGATAAATGATCCCAACGGTGCCAGCCACTTTTCTAATGAGAAGACAATGTGTCAATACAGGATATAAATAAAACGACTGGTAAATTACAACTCGTGGATAGTCATATTCCAGAAATCTCGATATGTTACCAAATCCAAAGTTGTTTGAGGAGACATAATTGTGTGGTCCCAAGACTGGTAGTTATCACAGCATCAAGGCTGCATCTCTGTTGGATAGGTTATAAGGTGTCTGATCTAGAGAGGATAACTTTTTGGTCTCTCATCCTTTCCAGGATTTCATGGTCACAGTTCAAAAGTTATTTCCTGTTTAAACTTGAGAAGGTAATGGATGACTTCAGAGCCTCGACACCAGACCAGCGAGGGCCAGCTAATCCTAATGTGGAGTACATTCCGTTTGAAGAGATGAAGGAGAGGATTCTCAAAATCGTAGAAGGATACAACGGGTGAGTATCCTCTACTAACCAGTGCTGAAACGTCTAATAAAACTATCCCTTTTCTTGTTTTACCAGTAGGTCTTTGTGTAGCCCTAGTATACAGCCATGGTGAGGAAAGTATACCTTCTTGACAAATATCCATATTTTCCAGGATTCCGTTCACCATCCAGCGTCTGTGTGAGTTACTGACTGAGCCAAAGAGGAACTACACAGGAACAGACAAGTTCCTCAGGGGAGTGGAGAAGGTAAGTATCATCACTTCTACTGACATCATTTCTCATAATGGGTGTTTGAATGAGGGTATTAAGCCTAGTAAGAATACCTAAGTCACATACACATGTCCTTGTGTTGATTTAAACAAGTTAGAATTGCTTGTATTAATATACAATATAAATGCTTGGGGATTGATGGTGTTTATGTTTTGCAGAATGTGATGGTGGTCAGCTGTGTGTGTCCTACATCAGAGTAAGTATTCTGTCATGTTTCTCTACCCTACCCCTTTAGTGTTTTTTTTTTTATAGCAAAACATACTTTAAAGGTGCTAATGTACACAGGATTTTTTGCATTGTAATTACAGAAAATATCGGTGGCTAATAGTGGAATGATAGTGCTTCACAGTATTACAGTGTTGCATTTTGATTCACTGTGATATTCACTTGTTGATTTCTTCCGCCGGTGTGGCATCTTTTGTCAAACTGGGAAAGCTGTTCTGACTTTGGCTGTGTTATCTAGTGGAAATCGCTAATTTCCTGGTTGCTAAAATTCTACACTGTTCGCTCAATTTCCACTTATCTGAGAAAACAAGCACTCAATATTGTAGGGAATCATTGTACCATCTAAATCGCTGTGAAATGTATTTTCAGCAACAACAAAAATCATATTTACAGCTGTTTGAAGCTGGTGGACCAAAAAACAAAATTAACTTGTTTTGGTTCACCCTCTTCAAACAGCTGAAAATATACTTTTTTGTTATTGATTTAGATGGTACAATGATTCCCTACAATATTCAGTGCTTGTTTTCTCACAGAAATTGTGAGAAACTGCTTCCGTCCCTCCTCGCCCCTACCTGGGCTCGAACCAGGGACCCTCTGCACACATCGACAACAGTCACCCTCGAAGCATTGTTACCCATTGCTCCACAAAAGCCCAGGCCCTTGCAGAGCAAGGGAAACAACTACTTCAAGGTCTCAGAGCGAGTGACGTCACTGATTGAAAAGCTATTAGCGCGCACCCGGCTAACTAGCTAGCCATTTCACACAGTTTACACGAACAGTGTAGAATTTTAGCAACCAAGAAATTAATTTCCACTAGATAACACAGCCACAAAGTCAGAACAGCTATCCTAGTTAGACAACAGATGCCGCACCGGCGGGCAAAAATCAATAGGCGAATATCACAGCCAATCACAACACTGTGGGTAAGCAATACTGTGAAACACTATCCTTCCACCATTAGCGCCAGATATATTATGGAAAAGTGCTGAAGTTACAATGTAAAAACCCAAAAAAACAAATCCTATGTATAGCACTTTAAAGCTAACAATCACTTGGATTTGTTGAGTCACTCTGCCTCTTTTTAAAGGAAAAATGAGGCAACCAGTGTAAACAGAATGAATGGAGTGATGTTCCCTGGCAATACCGCTATTTATTCAGAAAGGTGAGAGATACCTGCTTGTCAATGGTTAACTTTCAGTTATGCTATAAAAATTTACAAAAACATAAAACCGGGATAAGGAACCCAAATGAAACCCAGCAGTCTTTCTTTCCAGGGATCCCAGAACATAGGGGGAGAAGGTTTACTAATTTACTCATACCAAATATGATTGTCAGACAGTGGGCAGCACTGTACTGTTGCTTGAATGAATCTCCTTGTTATTAATTAAATTAAATTGCAATATGGATTCAGTTGCGACAACATTTGATTGTATGAAAGTATTAGATTATGCAGAGATTATTTTCTCTCCTTACGGTAGGAATGTAAATGGACCAGGCACCCCAAGGCCACTGAACAGACCAAAGCTATCACTATCCACCTCTCTGGCTACAAACGGTCTCCCTGACAGCACAGAAGATAAGGAGCCACTCACAAAACAAGAAGAGGAGCATGTTGTCAGGTAAATAGCATTGTGTGAAAGCCAGGTGACTGTCAGCAGAAATATAATGCCCTGATAACACGTGTAAATGTTTTATAAGATATATATATATATAATTAGAGCAACTGGTTCTGATGTTTTGACCCTTCTTTTAGTGATTCCTCGGTATCGGAAAGTGATGCCACACAGAGCAGTCCGATGAAGACTAAGCATCCGGAAGAGGATGCAACGGAGGCAGAGAGCCACGAAGTCAAGAGGCTGAAGTTTGACAAAGACATGGATGAAGAGGAGGATGAGGTAGACAAGGAGATGTCATGTCCTGCACCTGCCCAAAGTTCATCAGACATGCCAGAATCGTCAACAGATGTTGTTGAGGAAGAAAAAGAGAAGTCTGCTGATATGCTCACCACAGACGATCATGGTATGTATTTTGTACAATGGGGCATTTTCAAATCACATTATGTGATTTGTGAAAGGGAAAATGACATGAATCTAAAAATAACATTGCTAAAATGGATTCATTGATTTATGGAAGGAGGTAATGGTATTATTGTTATTGCCTTCTGTCCCCCAGAGCCCTCCAGTACTCAGACAGAAGATCCCTTTGATGACGAGGAAGAGCCATCAGAGAGGGAGGCTGAGTATGGCCCCATCCACAGTCTAAAGAGTGACAGCACCATGGACCAGTCAGAGGAGCAGCTTGCTCAGTCAGGGAATGATCTGAGTTTAGAGGAACAGGATGAAGGAGATTGCAGTGACCCAGTAAGTAGCAGCAGTAGCAGCAATGGGGAGGGAGCACCCAGTGAAGAGCCGGTCCCCTCTGCGTCTCCCAGCAGTACAGCTGAGTCGTTGGCAGAGGGCGCTGCTGCAGAAAACTGTTCGGAAAGCTCAGAGATGGCAGATGAGCCCATGGAACAGGACTAACCTGAGGCTGAGGGGCCCCCCCCCAACATTATTTTACACTGTATATTGATACTGTACCAAACCCWGGAGATCTCTGTACCACCATGGACCTGTAATCTCCCAGCACAGGGAGGCTTTTTGTGAGGCCTCAGAGGATTTTCACCCTCAGGTCTCTTCACGCCTTTTTTGACCCACCCACCTCCTGACGGCCACACATCAGTCCGTTTTTAAAAACTGGAACTTATCATTTAAAGTTCCCCTCCAGCTAGTTTTTTTTTTAAAGCCTGTGGCATTCAAAAAAACGACTCAGCTGTACTTTTTTATCACCTTGATAGTTTTTATTTCTCTCATGGATCATTGTCATTTTAATATTTACTGCTATTTTAGACACCAGTTCTAAAGCTGTTTGGTTAACATTGTGATAAGGAATGAATCAGCCA
This sequence comes from Salvelinus sp. IW2-2015, assembly GCF_002910315.2. NCBI lineage: Eukaryota > Metazoa > Chordata > Actinopteri > Salmoniformes > Salmonidae > Salvelinus > Salvelinus sp. IW2-2015. Next base: position 22,265,268 of record NC_036847.1, on the reverse strand, counting down.
CTTCTGTGTGTTGTGATCTCAATCTGTGGTGAACGTATCATGTTGGCCGGCCCAGTTAGGGTCTCCTCTGGATCTGTGGGATGCCTTGGGTTTTCCCTTGGTAAAGCTACCGTTCACATCTATGTTTAAATTTTTTGTATGGTTGTCCATACTTTGGAATGTAAAGTATGAAGGATTGTCCATGACACACATCTGTTCCATAAAACCACTGGAAGCCCTTGTCCTGCAAGTTTGGTAATCTTGCAAAGTTAACATACTGAAACCATGGATTGCAACCAATCCTCATGTACTATTGCACTCTGATTGAACAAAACAGATAGTGCTTTCAGAAAGTATTCATACCCCTTGACTTATTCCACATTTTGTTACAGCTTGAATTCAAAATGGCTTGAATGTTAACACACAATACCCCATAATGAAAACACATTTTTAGAAGTCTTTGCACATTTATTGAAAATGAAATAAATATCTAACTTACTAACTTACACACCCCTTTGTTATGTCACACCAAACTGAGCTCAGGAGCATCCAACTTCCTTTGATCATCCTTGAGCTGTCACTGCAACTTGATTGGAGTCCACCTGTGGCCAATTCATTTGTTTGGACATGATTTAGAAAAACACCTGTCTATATAAGGTCCCACAGTTGACAGTGCATGTCAGAGCAGAAACTATACCATGAAGTCCAAGGAACTGTCTGTAGAGTGCCGAGACACGATTGTGATGAGGCATATATCTGGGGGAAGGGTATAAAACAATTTTAGAGTGTTAAGTTTTTGCGAGCACAGTGGTCTCCATCATTGGGACATTGAAAAAATATAGAACTACCCAGACTGCCTAGAGCTAGCCGTCCGACCAAGGCAAGAAAGACCTTTGGTAAGGGAGGTGACCAAGAACCCAATGACCACTCTGACAGAACTACAGAGTTCCTTGGTTGAGATGGGAGAACCTGCCAGAAGGACAAGTCTTTACGCACTTCACCAATCTGAGCTTTATGGGAGAGTGGCCAGACGGAAGCCGCTCCTAACAAAAAGGCACATGATGGAAGGCCTGGAGTTTGCAAAAAGGCATATGAAAGATGGAGCATAAGGAAACATATTCTGTTGTCTGATGAGAGACAAATTGGCCTGAATGCAAAGCGCTATGTCTAGAGAGAAACAGGCACAGCTAATCACCCATCTAACACCCTACTGTATAGCGGTGGTGGCAGCATCTTGCTATAGGGATGCTTTTCAGTGGCAGGGACTGAGAGACTGGTAAGGATACCGCGAACAATTAATGGTGTCAAATCCCTGATGAGAACCTGCTTCAGAGTGCAAATGACCTTGGACTGGGGTGAAGATTTACGTTCCAACAGGACAATGACCCCAAGCATATAGCCAAAGCAATGCTGGAATGACTTCAGAACAAGAGTTTGAAAGTCCTTGAGTGGCTCAACCAAAGCCCATTGAAAATCTATGGAATGACTTGAAGATTGCTGTTCACCACCACTTCCCATTTAACTTAACAGAGCTTGAGAAAATCTGCAAGGAAGAATGGGAGGAAATCCCCAAGTCCAGATGTGCAAAGCTGATGCAGACGTACCCAAGACGACACAAATCTGTAATCGCCACCAAAGGTGTTTTTACAAAGTATTGACTCGGGTGTGAATACTTATGTAAATTATATGTATTTATTTTTCAATACATTTGCAAAAATGTCTAAATGTTTTCACTTTGCCATTATGGGGTATTTTGTGTAGGAAAATTGAATTCAGGCTTTAACCCAACAAAATGTGGAATAGGTTGAGGGGAATGAATACTTTCTGACAGCACTGTATAGCTGTGAATCAATTGCTCTAAACATTCCAGGAGCACTCTATCCCATCGTTCTCTACCTTCTCACCTGTTGCTAAGTCTTCCAAAACATCAGAAGACAATAATATTGCCAATTTCCTGATTTCTGTTGTCTGACAGTATTGAGTGAATGGTCCTTCCATGACATGGTACAGTTTGCTGGACCCTGATTAAACCTAGTCCTGGATGAAAAAATCATTGTTGACCACAGTAACTGTTGACCACAGTTACTGTCAGTTTTTGTGTCCGATTTACTAAAATGGTAAGAAAACATTGTGTACTTAAGTTCTCACAATCTTTTCAATTGAATAAAACTACATTTGTCAAATTGAAATGTCTATATCAGCACTAAATGTCATTGATCACAAGAATCTTGTTTGATTTTATTTTGAGAGTTTACTGGCTGCCATATCTTTACCAGTTTCTGCAACTGTCTTTTTATATATTAGGATAAACATTTCTGTAAAGTAGATTTTGTAGATTGTAATATGTGTTCACTGCCTTTGTGAAACCGATTGATATCTCTGTAAATTTAATGATTGGCTTTCAGCACAGTATTCATATGAAGCAATAAATGCTAACATTTTAAGTGTGGGGTTTGCTTAATTTGTATCAGTACGTTTTTCAAATAACTTTTGCCAACTATGAATACATCCTTTGAATATATTATGTCCTTATCTGTACATTTTCAGAGAAAGTTATGAGAGTATRTCCAGATGGCCTTGACACTCAGGCTAATGATACTTATCCGTGTCCCTATGAAACACCTAGTCAGCAGATTACATGAGCCAAGATGTGCTAGACGGGGGTGTTCAGTCAACACTGGGAATATCTCAATTGCATATTCCTCGCGTCCTCAAAATCCAATGGCGGAGGTCAGAGGGGAGGGACCTCTGGCTTTCTCATCCAATTGGTTTTGAGGAGGAGCTGGAGAGAGGACACAAGCAGTATGCAATTGAGATCTTCACACTGTTCAACTATAGGAAACAAGGACAGTCAGTCCCACAAGTGTGTTTTTCCAACCTCTGCCTCCTGCAACCTGTCTCTTTAGTGTATATACATTTGATAAATGTTTCTCATATCGATATCAGGATTTTCATGTCTTCCATTCAAAAATGTAACAAGGGGTATTTGGAGACACAGTCAACTGGTAAATTGTTAGGCCTACTACTGAGCCATGGAATACAATAATAAATGTTGATCATAAAGTTGATGTACTTATGACATAATTATGCTGCAACAGAGACACAATGTGTACATTCTGTCACACAGGTTATCAAGGAAGGTCCTAGAAATAGCATCACCTTAAAGAGGGATTACCAAATGCCTGGCCTTTATGAGTCATCAGATTTGCAAACAAAAAGGAGGATCCCATGTAAGGGACATTGTGTAACTAACTTTGGCAAGACATGAACTTCATATTTCACCACGGGAATATACTGGGTCCTGCCTGTATATGGCTCAATGTAATTCTCTGTAGAGATGACATGGTACAGTTTGCTGGACCCTGATTAAACCTAGTCCTGGATGAAAAAATCATTTTCAATTGATAGTTTCCATTGAAAGTGCATTTTAGTCCAGGACTAAACTGGGTCTGGGAAACTGGCCCTGTACCTTTTCTACAATGACTTGTATGCTGATTTCAATTTCCTCATGTCACACTATTACCATGATCAAAGAAAAATGTCAAGTCAAGGGCTCTTCCTTTTAGGTTTAGTAGTCTAAATTAGCAGTTCAGTTAGCAGTTTAACATCTTTATACCTATTATTTTGTTCACCGCCTGTCTGTTGCAGTAGTTCTAGCAGGTTGACTTGCCTTGGACTGACTGGACTTCTTGGAAGATGGACAATAGCAAATCTTCTCGAGAACTCACTATGAACTAATTGATCCAGACAGTAGGCATGTATTCCTAATCCCATGTGTCATGTGATCTACATCAGTCCTTGCCCAGTCTCTACCATCAGTGGAGAATGGTCAGACAAGGGGTAATATAGTAACTCACTGTTTCTGTCCGCAGTGTTTTTGTTTATGTGTGGTACCTTTATGGAAATATTTAAAAAATGTCAGTAATAGTACAGACACAGTGGACTGATTAAAAAGTTGCAGTTGTGATGGAAATGAGCACATAGTTGGAAGAGCAAAATAATTTGTGGAATGTCCAAAGAGTAGAGCTACACCCCTGACTGACACAACTTTCAACCATGAGAGACAACTTCTTCAACTGAGGAGTCCAATCAAACATGAGCGACAACACCTTCAACTAAAGAGGCTCATCACAGTATTTGAGAACTATTTCCGTGATGGGTCAGCGACTGAGTGAGGAGAGTGATTCAGACCAGGAAATTGATGTTGCAGAGCTGCAGGACTGGTATAAGAAGTTTGTGGTGGAGTGCCCAAGTGGAACACTCTTCATGCACGAGTTCAAGAGCTTCTTCGGTGTTACTAACAACAAGGAGGCGGCCGATTACATTGAGAATATATTTCGCGCATTTGACAAGAACGGAGTGAGTAGCTACAGATGATGGGGGCCTTTGAGGGCCACAGTGTCCACATGTCATTCAAGTGATAACTGTTGAACATCACTTTCTCTTAATTTCTGTATTTCTTTATGAGTATCAAAATATTATTTTATAATTTCTTTCCTTTGCAGGACAATACAATTGATTTTCTAGAGTATGTTGCAGCCTTGAACCTGGTCTTGAGGGGCAAGTTGGAACATAAACTGAAATGGACTTTCAAAATGTACGACAAAGATGGAAGTGGCTGCATTGACAAGACAGAGCTGCTGGAGATTGTAGAGGTAACAGACGTTCAAAGATTAGTGTAGGATTACATAAAATACAATTATGATATCCCATACATATATGGGATATCATTCCAAAATCTGCTTGTCTTCTCTCTCAGTCCATTTACACACTGAAGAAAGCCTGTCATGGAGAACTGGATGCAGTGTAACCTCCTGACCCCAGATCAAGTGGTCGACAGAATATTTGAACTGGTTGATGAAAACGGAGATGGTGAGGACGCTTTCTTTATCCTCTTACTGTTCTCTGACAGCTTGATCTGTGGTTTTAATAATGTAATGATGTAGCAGGTTCTCACTGTGATTCCATATCATTATGACTGTGTGTAACACATTATTGTGTGTAAAATTCTAAAGTATTTAGAAAATTGGACCATTGGACAATGGGTGTTAGTAATGTTTTTCCCTCGGTGTAAACAGTGTTTGGTTTCAGTAGTTAGTGAGTAATGCTAACTGTCTCTTCCCTCAGGGGAGTTGTCTCTGGATGAGTTCATCGACGGGGCCACGAGAGACAAGTGGGTGATGAAGATGCTGCAGATGGACGTCAACCCTGGGGACTGGATCAGTGTATGGCGACGCAAGAGCTCTGGAGCGAGCTCTGAAGCTGAACCTCTGAAATAAGTTTATAGACTTCTTTCAATCAAAATTTGAATCCATCTACCAGCAGCTTCAACTATCCTGTGCCCTGCCCCTGTGCCCAGGTGGTGGCTGACACTACCACCATACCCATGGGGACTATGGACTCTTGAGCAGAGGGGGCAACCGTTGCTGTAATACCCTCTCTCCCCATAACCTGCACACCACACACCATAACTTGTTGCTTCTTTTATAACTTTCTTTGTTTTCTCTTTTGAAATCCCTAATGTGTACATATCTGCGCGTTTCTGTTCCCACTGATGGTTATGTGTGTGTTCTACTGACCATGATTTCATTTTGTATGTGCAGTGTAAAGTAAAAGTGACCAGTTTTCTCCATCTCTATATGGTTGAAAGACAACATGCAGTGGCAGATCGTAAAGTTTATTTTGCAATTATGTTTTGCTAGGGAAAAATGTCAATGGTTAGAGCTGACAATAATATAGTATTCCGGTAGCAGACTTGGTTGTTACATATCTGGCACAATTTTTGCATTTGTAGAACAAATCCTTTTGTGTATGTTGAACAGTAAATGTGTATGAAGATGTATAATAAACAAACCAATTTTATGGAATGTAAGTCTATTATATAACCCTGAATAAATGCACTATCAATTTCAGAGTATATGAGGGTAGCTCGTACATCACAATATCATGAATAACCTGACACTATGGAAATCATACTGCCCATCTTTGACAGTATTCACTTCATCACATTCCAGAATGGATGGTGGAGGTAGGTACTGGAGCAGGAGCAGAATCAACCTTCAGCTCCTCCTACCTCTAGGTACTTGTAGATATTAAATGATTGGATAGGTTTAAGCAGCTTCACCTTGAGTAATGGCGGTAGGCGGCAGATAATTGCGGCTGGTAGAGCTTTATGAGTCGACAAGACATGGCGGCAAATTCAAGATACAAGAACCATTTGAACCATTTGCTACTACAGCGGATGAAGGAGTAGAAAGTGCGTGGAGGTTTGTGGAAATGGACATCAAGGAAGAAGGAAAGGAGCTAAGTGTAGAGGGAAGCAGTGTGGTGAGGAAGATTTTAGTCAAGTACAAAGAGAAAAAATGTAACCTGACAAGAGTGAGGATTTATTACCTGCGGTGCCATGTGCGGGTTTGAGCCTTTTTTGAGAGAATGGATCCTTTCCTTCTTGTGGATCCATATGTGGTGTCAGGTTGGGTGGAGAAGAGGTTGGGGACTGTTGAATCGGTGAAAGTAACTCGAAGTGGACTCGTGATGATATTTGTGTGTCTTCCGCCAAGAGGGAGCGGGCACTCTGCACCATGCACCTTGGGACAAGACCTGTGACTTTCTTTACTCCCTGGAGCAGGGCGCCATTGAAAGGAGTGAWAACTGGTGTGGCGTGAATGTTGAGTGTTGATTCCCGGTGTTTGTGATGCACAGCGTTTGGTGCGATGCAGACCCGGTGGAGAGCGTGATGAAACAGAGAAGACACTGTCTTTACCCAACAAAGTCAAGTTAGGATGTTTACAGTATTTTAGGTGTCAAACTTATGGTCATGTTGCAGCAGTGTGTAAGAGGGAGATTCCTAGATGTGAGAAGTGTGCAGGAGACAAAGGAATGTGTGGTATCGGTGGAAAAAGCTGTGTGTTAACTTTAGGGGTACCCATGTTGTTGGAGATCAGAAGTGTCCGGTGAGAGAAAGGCATGTCGAGGTTGCTAGGGTGAGAGTAGTACAGAAAGTGTCATATGCTGAGGCAGTGAAGAGAGTAGTAGAGGAAGATGGATCCAGGGCGAGGGATCCTAAGACGATCCCTGTGAGTAGCCCGAGGCCAATAGAGAGTGATAGGAATAACATGTGCTTCAGTAAGATTAGCTTCTTAGCATTCATACCCATGGTTATCAACTGTACCGCAGAAATGGAACATAAATTACAGAAAATAGATGTTGTGGTGGCAGTTGCAGAAAAGAGCTTGGCTGTACAAAATGTTACTGCAAAATAGTTACAGCACGGTGTGTTGAACATTGCCCTCTCAGGCTGACGGCCTGGCATAGGATCAGATAGAGCCAAAGTAGTCGAATAGTGGTGAGATTTTAATGGGTGTAGGGTTAGTTTGTAGGGCAATTTTTATTCGTTCTTATTTCCCTCCTCTTTGTGTGTCACAGTGTAATTAATTCACAAGCRAGAACAGTAGGCTGACACAGCAGGGGGCAGCATGCACCTCGAACGTTTATATTTGCGGACCACGATAATACCATCGAAGAAGAACAAGCGTCAACATCTCCTTGCCTTCTGATAGGCTTACTTACACCTTGTGGCAAAGAAGAAGTAGATTGCTAGCTAGAGGGTATATGCTAGAAGGGATACAGTTTGTCGAATTAACGTCAAAAGTTGGTTATTCTTTTCATTTGATCTAATCATCCCAACCTGCGGCGTAAATTCTAACCTACGAAAAGTCAAATCTGACAAAAACTGGATCCCATCTAGTTCTAACCCTTATAATACCTACATTGGTGAAATTGAAAGAGAAATTTAACGACTTCGACACTAGCTAAGTAAATTGATACATTTGGGAAAATGCACCATAGCTAGCTAGTTGCCGTGTGKAATTTTCAGACAAATGTGCCGGCTCTGTAGATGCTAAAGTTAGGGTCAGGGAGACACTGCATAGCTAGCTGTGACTGTAGTGATATAACTAGCTAATGCAGCTTTAAATAATCAATGCACTTTCATTTGCTCGCAGTAGCATTGCTTTCCCTCGCAGATTAACAAAACAGATTGCCCATCCGTCCCACCTGGTTGACTACAGCTCACCTGCCAAAGTAATGTCAACCGCATCTGTGGAGCCAGTGCGCTCTATTGACAAATCGAAGGTAAGTGGCCAGCATGAAAACGCCTTAGTTAGCTAGTAGGTAATGCTGCCATACCGTTGAATGGCATGTAATCAATGGCTATAATATGTTGTTACTTACTGTGAACAGTCCTATTTAGCAAGCTAGCCACTTTTTATGCCAAAACTCTTTGGATAGTGGTTTTGGGTAGTGGTGACTGGTTCTGTGGTGTAATGCTGCTCTCTCTTGGCCAGCCTGCAGAAGGCATCTGGAGCCTACATCATGTGAAGGGGGACCTGTTCTCCGGTCCTGAAGATGAGGCCCTGGCCCACTGTATCAGCAAAGACTGCCACATGGGGGCTGGCATCGCAGTTATGTTCAAGAAAAAGTTTGGTGGAGTGGCTGAGCTAAAGGAACAGAGTGAGTTGTTCTGTATAATGTATTATTAATGTATTATTTGTTATTACGCACTGCATGCAATGGAAGTCTGTTGTGATGTGCCCTTTTCATTTTAAAATGAGCCCTGAATTTGGAAAAGCATGGCTTATATCATAAGCCCATGTCATTGATCAAGATCACTGTTCACTAATTTTGCTTTACTTCACAGAGAAGGTGCCAGGACAATGCGCTGTACTGAAAGGACACAAGCGTTTTGTGTACTACCTGGTAAGACAGTTGCCTTGTTAGTTTCATTCAACCAACAAACATTTTAAAGCATTTTTGTTGTTGTCTCTGGTTGTGTCTTGCTCTATTACAGATAACAAAGGAAAAGTACAGCAACAAGCCCACCTATGACAGCCTGAGGCAGAGCCTTGAGGACATGAAGTCTCATTGCTTGAAAAACGGAGTAACTGCAATATCAATGCCTCGGTTTGTATGAATACATTCTACACATAAAAAGGTGTCATTAAATTATTTTAACATGTCAATCATTTCCATTTGATGTATGACTAAATGTTCTATCCCTCTATTCTACAGCATTGGCTGTGGCCTTGATCGACTGAYCTGGGACAAAGTGGAAAAGATGCTTGAGAAGGTATTCCAGCCCACAAGTATCAGTATCACCCTGTAAAACCTACAGGGAAACCAAGTCCACGGGGCAACCAAGTTTCCAATTATGTTTTCTGTAAAACAAAATTACGTTAAACTCACAGACAATATATCAGCATACTGGTATGCATCTGTACAAAGTTTGCGCAAGGCAGTACTTTTGAAAGAGAATAAACACACTTTTCCTTGAAATCATACCCCCTCATCTCTACTTTACCCCTGTTTAATTGTTCTCTGAAATTACATGTTCATATTTTGCACTTTAATTACTGTCCTATATAGTAGCAATATCATATTCATTGGAATTCTCTCCACCAGAAGGGGGCACCAATGATTGTTTTCTCTTCTGTACTGCTTTTTGTCATATGCTGATTTTAAATACCCTGTAATGTTGATTTTTTTTTGTAACCCTGTAAGTACCTTACACGAGCATGAATAATAAAATGTAAATTGTGATTTTAATTTCACAAGATAATAAAATCTGTTTTACACCTTTCACTAGACCTGTGGTTCTTGTGTAATATACAGAAATTGCCTGCTTAGTGTAAATGGTGTTATGCCATCATTGGAGCATATTCACCTTATGACTAAATGTAGCTATATCACCCATCATACAATACAGGAGGGCATATGATCTTCACAAATACATCTAGTCACTCCTACCTGTCTCTTCATTTACTGACTATGCTTAATTCACTGTGCTGTGATTCAGGCATTGCTCATGAGTCACAAGCTTGATGCTTAGTGGTTAGAGCATTGGACTAGTAACCGAAAGGTTGCAAGATCGAATCCCCTGAACAAGGCAGTTAACCTACTGTTCCTAGGCCGCCATTAAAAATAAGAATTTGTTCTTAACTGACTTGCCTAGTTAAATAAAGGTAAATAAATAAAAATGCTGTTGACTGAAAGCTACCTTGAATGTGATTCTAATTCTATGACCAACACAGCAGGGTGCAGATATGGCCATGGCATTGTATGATGTAATATTGATCTTGAGTATATTGCACTAACGCAACTGAAAGACAATGTAGGCACCAGATGTAATGGAGAGTGGGGGTGGGGAATCTGACACCACAATTTCAAACCCACAGATCCATTTTATGTGTAATATGGGAAAGCCCTCCTGTACATCATGAAACTTGATTCGAATCTACACCAAACCATCTATCCTTTCGATGGATTGCCTGTAGTAACATTACTTGAAACGAAGAGCATATTAAGTTAACAATTATAAATATACATTTGGTTGTGATAACACAAGCTTACAGTAGTTAGCTAGACAGTGTACAGTCTCAGTCTTTGCCCTCTGGCACCCACTCCCTATACCTCCTTCTTTGGTGCACCAATAATTCATGAGGAAAATGCATTAGCCGCTGTGTACACTGCGGCTGCCTCCCTCTGTATTCCTGGCTGGAAGACTGTGCTTCGGCATCACTGCATCCGACCCCCTCCTCCTCCCATCCCCCTTTGCCCAGCAATTAGACTGCACACTGCAGCAGAGCCACCTAGTCGCTCCGCTAGCCCTGGAAAATATCCCTTTTATCTGGCCTCAGACTCCTCTGACACCCCACTGTACTGCAGAGGTTCATCASAGACTGCAGACATGCAGAGGTGGTCCTTGCTTATGTCTCAAAAATCCTCCTAACCCTGGCAAAATGCTGCATCCTATCTCGGTGTGTTTGTCCTATGGCATTGATTTCTTCGTTAGCTCTCCCTCCCTCCTAACACTCAATCTCAGTTTTTTTCCCATGTCCTCCCTCCTTCCATCCTCGCTTCCCCTTCTTTTTTACGCTCTGTGTATGAATTTGCAGAGCTCAGCACTCTTCTCCACGGGCGCTTCAGAGGYAAAAAAAGAGAAGAGCTAGGCGGGAGGGGTCCTGATGCACCATGAAACTGCCCCCTCCCAATTAAAACAGAGAGCTTACGTTATTGAAGAGCATCTTAGCCAATGAGGTGGCGGCGCAGGCAGATACAGCAGTAAAAAAACAGAAGAACGAGTGGACAAGAAATAAATTGCAGTGAGTGTGTAGTTTTTATCCCTCCCAAGAGCTGATTTTTATCAATTTACTGTAGTACTCCAGTCTTAGGGTGATTGTGTGTGGATGTGAGGCAAGAGTCCACAGAAGGACTAAGGAAAGGTGTGTTCTAGGACTATACTGTAGTAGTCCAGGCTTATTCATTCTAACACTGGAAATAAGAGAAAGTAATTATTGAAMGAATATTTATTCTCTTTTCTTCATTGTCTTTTTTGTTCTGTCTATGTCAAAGTGCCCTGAAGCCGCTAGAGAAGGTTTTCTTGAGGAGGAAGAGACCCAGCACCCAAGGTATGCTGCTTTTCACATCTACTGTTGGGCTGGTGGGATGCTTTTGAAGTTATCTATTTTTTCTTCAATATCTAATTGATATAATTGAGCATATGTTTCTCACACTGGGTTATGACATGAAGTGATATGGGAACTAAATCATTGGTAATTAATTTGGAGATTTTTTTTCTTTTTTAATTTTAACATAATTGAGACTTGACAGGGAAGGAGAGAGAGGGTGGGGGAAGGCTAGAGCGGGACTCTCTAATGCTTCCAGGCAAGTTACTCTCTGTGCACACGGCTGTCAAGCGCTGCAGTATCCCATTTCAGTCCATAGCGGAGCTTCCCCAGACCTCAGCATCTTGCTGGTGTGTGGCAGGGGGACTGAATATAACCATGTAGTTTTGGTGAATTCAGAGCAAACTTGAAGTTTCATGGGACATCTGAGGCTTTTGACAGAATGTACTAAAAACATTTTATAACAGTTTGATGTTGATGGTTCAAATTTGAGGTCAGGTGGGGGACAGGGGTATCATTTCACTGTGAAATATATGTAACGCAAAATGATAGTCCCGAAATGGGATGGTGTGTGCACTCGTATGTGTGGACTCTCATTTTGTGTGCAGCCGTATGTGAAAACTCTGTGATGTGATGCATGCATTTGGGTTGCTTAGATAACACATGCATTAGGAATGGTGTGTGGAGCCTGATTAGTCGGGTTCACTGCTGTTCAGGGACTTTCCTTAGTCTGTGCCTGCAGCCACAGTGAACTATCTGACAGGGAGTGTAGGCTGGGCTGTAGGGGTCTCCTTCCAGGGAAAGAGGAGGGCTTCGCTCTCACCCGTCAGTGGTCACACAGTAGGATCCGCAGAGGAAAGTGAAGGCCAAGGGAATTTTAAAGATTTTATGAAGGGCTACTGGACACATTCTGTAACAGATGGATGAAGTGCTTTCTAAATATAAAATAGATTTTCATCATACTAACATCATTCATGAAGTGTATTTACACTTCTTTTGGTCATTGTAGGGTAATTTGATGTTTTTATGACCTTCAAATGTTTTGGTGTGAATAATTTACACCTGCCAGCAGTGGGCACTGTTACTTTCATCTGTTTGCCTTTCTAAAATAGATTTCTAAAATATTTGAGATGTGTCATTATAGATAGTACTGTAGAATGAGTGAAGATTATATTTGAATGATTTGCTGTTTATTTTGAAGGAGCAGCTCTGCTATCCACAGTTGTAGGCTATTTATCTGGAAACCAGATAAATGTGTTAGTTCTGTGTTAGTTTGGGAGAGTAGTGTGAAGAATCTGTGTTTTAAAATGATTCACAGACCATGTCCTCATTCTGTCATTGAAAAGCAGCTGCAAAAATCTTCTGTGGAAAAGCACTCTTCTTATACTGCTAAAAGGAATTGGGCGGGATGTTTTATAACCATAGATGGAGACGGGCTCCAGCACTTCAAACAAGCTCAAGTCCTCATAAGTGGAAGGTACCAGTGGTAAGGACAGTAGGCAGGAAGGGAGGAAAGCTAGGGAGGGTAAGGGACCCATTCTCTCCTGACCAGAGCTGTTAACCCCTAGATCCTGGCTCTATAGTAGTCAGACCCAATCTCCCATAGATGCCATAGGAGCTTTGTGAGTTTATCCAATCTAATATGGCAGTTGTGGACCAGGCAGGGAGAAAACCCAGTTTACTATCCATGTATATTTGCCTTTCTAGAGCATGGTGGCTCTTACAGCAAATTACTTTTGCTTTGAGAGACAGCAGAACTATTTTAGTGTGTCCCGTTCTCAGCATTTTGTTTTACACTACCACTGCCAGCCCAGTACCATAATGAGAGACGATTGTACCTGACGAGTAGTACCTACCCAATTCTGTGAGCAACTTCAACAATCATCACATCCCTTCCTGTGCTTGCCAGTGGCCACGATGAATCACACATGAAAACACAGTCAGAGCAATAATCTTCAAATGGAAAACGTCATAACCATGCAGTTTGTGAGGTAGGCCCACTACTGTGTAGGCTACACTTACAGTGAGTCTAACATTAATTTAACAAAAATTACCAAATTATTCATAATAAACTTAGATTTAGCATTCTGGAAAATGAGTAATGTATGAGCTGATGTATATTTTGCAGATGAGGTGAATTATTATGCCAACAACACTTTAATGACGTTGCCACCCATGGCGTTATGGAAGACTGTTCCTCTTCACATTATCCTGAGGATGAGGTGGAGATACTCCCAGCAGGGTAGAGACATCATGCTGAGGAAGACACTCAAATAGCACAGGCGCCTAATGGCAACACTGCAATGATACCCCTCACTGTGCCCCAGTATAAGCTGCTGTCCTCTAAGACTGAAACTGTGAGAAGTTGAGAACCACTGAAATTTGAAGGAGCCTAAAAGTACTTATCATAAATTAACATAGTTGGATTTGAAACATCTGATATCTCGCTGTTGGCCAAAATCTTAAGAATATTGTAATCAGGGTAAAACAGCTGGTYGAATCAAGGAGGTATTCAGTCTTCAGTCAGAGGACCAATCACAACAGCAGCTAGAGAAAAACTGATTGCACAGTGAAATAGTATGGCTCCAACTATCCAATCACTCTTATGGAAGAGACAGGTAATGGATAATCAAATCATGCATGTCGGAATATCAGTAGATTCAATATTCACGAGTAGTTTCTACTTAAATACTCAATGAGAATTTGGTAATTTAAGGGTAATGAAAACAAACCTCATCGAATTTTGTTGTTTGTCATTTAGGCATTATGCTACTCTTCCTGGGGTCTAAACAGGAATAAAGTAAAACATCATAATAAAACAATACATCATACAATACATTGTGCATAATACAAATGTAATATCAATATAAAATGTACAATATTACAATGTGTGTGTGTCTCTTCATAGTCCGTGATGCTCCGTGAGGTGTTGTTTTATAATTTTTAAAAATAAGATTTTACTGCTAGCTTGAGTTACCCGAGGTGGAAGAGAGTTCTATATAGTCACCATGGCTCTACATAGCACTGTGTGTTTCCTAGCCTCTGTTCTAGACATAGGGGCTGTAAAGAGAGCCCTGGTGGCTTGTCTTGTCGGATATATATGGGTGTCTGAGCTGGAAAATTATGTGGATATATTGAAGCAACATCTCAAGACATCATTCAGGAAGTTAAAGCATGGTCGCAAATGTGTCTTCCAAATGGACATTGACCCCAAGCATACTTCCAAAGTTGTGGCAAAATGGCTTAAGGACAACAAAGTCAAGGTACTGGAGTGGTCATCACAAAGCCCTGACCTCAATCCCATAGAAAATTCACCCAACTTATTGTGGGAAGCTTGTGGAAGGCTACCTGAAACGTTTGACCCAAGTTAAACAATTTAAAGGCAATGCTACCAAATACTAATTGAGTGTATGTAAACTTCTGACCCACTGGGAATGTGATGAAAGAAATAAATCATTCTCTCGACTATTATTCTGACATTTCACATTCTTAAAATAAAGTGGTGATACTAACTGAACTAAGACAGGGAATTTTTACTAGAATTAAATGTCAGGAATTGTGAAAGACTGAGTTTAAATGTATTTGGTTAAGGTGTATGTAGACTTCCGACTTCAACTGTATATGCGTGCTTCAAGGCAAGCAACACTGAAGCATGCATGAGACCACCAGCTGTTCCGGACGACCGTGTGATCACGCTCGCCGTAGCCAATGTGAGTAAGACCTTTAAACAGGTCAACATTCACAAGGCCTCAGGGCCAGACGGATTACCAGGACTTGTCTTCTGAGCATGCTCTGACCAACTSGCCAGTGTCTTCACTGACATTTTCAACCTGTCCCTGGCCGAGTCTGTAATACCTACATGTTTCAAGCAGACCAACATAGTCTCTGTGCCCAAGAACACCAAGGTAACCTGCCTAAATGACTACCGACCCCTAGCACTCACGTCTGTAGCCATGAAGTGCTTTGAAAGGCTGGTCATGGCTCACATCAACACCATAATTCCAGAAAGCCTAGACCCACTCCAATTTACATACCGCCCCAACAGATCCACAGATGACGCAATCTTTATTGCACTCAACACTGCCCATTCCCACCTACGTGAGAATGCTGTTCAATTACTACAGCTCAGCGTTCAACACCATAGTGCCCTCAAAGCTCATCACTAAGATAAGGACCCTGGGACTAAACACCTCCCTCTGCAACTGGATCCTGGACTTCCTGATGGGCTGCCCCAAGGTGGTAATGGTATGCAACAACACATCTGCCATGCTGATCCTCAACACGGGGGCCCCTCAGGGGTGCGTGCTTTGATTTTAATTGATTTAGTGTTTAGCTAATAATTTGTCCCAAATGCAATGTTTTTAGTGTCCATTATGAGCACCTCCTCAAGTAAATAATCCTCCAGGACTGTAAAGCACCTCAGGAAGGGGTAGATCTGTTATAAAGCACCTCAGGAAGGGGTAGATTTGGTATAAAGCACCTTAGAAAGGGGTAGATTTGGTATAAAGCACCTCAGGAAGGGGTAGATCTGGTGTAAAGCACCTCAGGAAGGGGTAGATCTGGTATAAAGCACCTCAGGAAGGGGTAGATCTGGTGTAAAGCATCTCAGGAAGGGGTAGATCTGGTATAAAGCACCTCATGAAGGGGTAGATTTGGTGTCAAGCACCTTAGGAAGGGGCAGATTTTGACTGGAGTCTTGTCCTCGCTCATCCTCTCAGTTTGACACCCCCTGTCCCAGATTGTGTGATACGGGGCATTTAGTGCGCCCCTGGTACTGATGGCGTAGGCAATATAGCGGAGCCAACACTGCTGTCACCCTGACACCACAGTTAGCAGAGTGCTTAGCTCTGCATGTCAGCCATAGAGATGCACTGTGAGCCATTTGTCAAACAAACTCAAAACTCTATTAGATATAGATCACAATGATAAGACTACATTAGAGAGAGGAATCTGAGTGACTGAATGGATCCAGAGCCATATATTGAGAAAATATCAGGCTCTTAATGGATAAAAGTGAATGCAAAAGGACACAAGGAATGTTCAGGACAGTGATGTTCTCCAGCCATTCTGTACTGCTGCCAGTCTCTGAGAAAGAGTACAGGAGACAATAGAGGAAAATAGAGGACATAACAAATGATTAAGGTGAACATTCTCCCCTGAATGAAGTGTCAGCCTGATAAATACACTGGTGAGGAGAGAACAGTAGAGAACAGGAGAGAACAGTAAAGAACAGGAGAGAATAGGAGAGAACAGTAGAGAACAGGAGAGAACAGTAGAGAACAGGAGAGAACAGTAGAGAACATGAGAGAATAGGAGAGAACAGTAGAGAACAGGAGAGAACAGTAGAGAACAAGAGAGAACAAGAGAGAACAGCAGAGAACAGTAGAGAACAGGAGAGAACAMGAGAGAACAGCAGATAACACTGRAGTTGTACCGTGCTAGCAACCAGGACCAGGGTACCTCCTCACACACCAAAGGGAAATGTGTCTGTAGGATATTGTATGTATGTGTGTGTAAGAAAGGGAGGGGGAGGAGGACCAAAGACAGTCAAAGACTGAGCACGAGAATAGGATAGAAAGTGGGTGGTGGAGGAAAGGCAAAAATAGAGGGGATTATTAGGAAGAAGAGAACAAAAGGGGAGAGGATGGGGACATAAGAAAAAAATTCAACAGAATTAGGGAGACAGATGATGCAAGTATGACAGGGAGAGGAAAGAGTGGGAGAGAGATAGAGGAGAGAGAGTAAGACAGAGAGAGAGAGAGAGAGAGAGAGAGAGAGAGAGAGAGAGTGTGTGTGCTGTACAATGCTCAGAGCACTGCAGCACATTGCAGTGCCTAGCCGCTGCCYTGTTCTTGCCATCCGGTTCCATGCACTGAAAAGACCCCTATAGCAGAGCGACATAGAGGGTTGCCTACCTGACTGCTTGCTGACGAACAGTACATCGACCAAAAAATCAGCAACCCAATGTTCCTCCATTCCACTTGAGCTGATAGATGTTTTCTGTTGTGCTGTTTTTTGGGTGCTTGAAGTGTGCTATTGAATGTTCAGAGTTGAATGGACTACACAAGACAATACATACCTTTTTACATAAAAAACAACAACATTTTAGTCATTTAGCAGACACTCTTATCCAGAGCGACTTACAGTAGAGTGCATACATTTTATTACMTTTTTARATACTGAGACAAGGATATCCCTACCGGCCAAACCCTCCCTAACCRGGACGACGCTATGCCAATTGTGCGTCGCCCCACGGATCTCCCGGTTGCGGCCGGCTGCGACAGAGCCTGGGCGCGAACCCAGCSCAGCCTGGGCGCGAACCCAYAGACTCTGGTGGCGCAGCTAGCACTGCGATGCAGTGCCCTAGACCACTGCGCCACCCGGGAGATGCATCTCATGGAAGGCTTTTCTGGATTATATGAGCCAATCATTACTACACATTCAGTTCTACCCAATGTTACCTGTTATATTCAGTCATAGGATTTTGTCATTTTTCGCTGTACAAGCATACTTTAACCATATCAGGACCAAGCAAGCCAAATGTAGCTGATAACCCCAGTACTGCTGTATGGTACGGTACATCATCTTTCAGATCCCCCGCTATGTTTCTCCTATTAGGAACATTTGCACACATCACATGCTTTTGTCCCTGGATAGGCTAGCCTAATGTCCTTCAAATAAAGCCAGCTCCCTTACTGGACATGTTGAAATGACTACAATAAAGGGATAAACACATGGCTAGAAAGGACTTGTGTTTGTCTACTATCTGTCTGTCGCTTTGTTGACATGCACTGTTCTTTTGGCTTTTTAGTTAAGTATACACTGAGCCGAGTGGTCAACTTTTCACTCTACACATTAATGCATGTTGAATTAAAACAGATGTAGGCTAGTTATGGGATACCTTGTCCAGGCAACCGCTTTACACAGTTGCGATACACAAGGTTGCTATTCTAGGAAATTAAAGATCCAAGTTATTTCTGCATGAGAGGCTTATCTGCTGTATTTTATCTTGGTTACTATCATGTTGGTGTAACACTTTCATCATATCACTGACTGTGTATTTGGTGTTGTTTAGAGTTATCAGTTCCACTGAGGGGTTTGATGTTCAGTCAGTGTTCCTCTATTTGAGGAGGGCTTGAGTCTGCTATGCCTAGCTGGGTGAGTGTTTGGACTGTGAAGTTTGTTTCCCTACAGCACACCACACTAAGCTTCTCATTTCTGTTGAATCTGTTACCTCAGATTTACATTGCAAAGAGCAAACAGGCATGTCTGAACACATCCTAGGTCGGAAATGTATGTCTGGAAAAGCCTATCCGATGCTGGAAATGAATGATTTAACTTGGTGAAGTCTTGAGGGCAAAGTAGTGTAGTTTATAAAACACGTTTCTACCCGCTGTATATCAAAGGGCTTTCTTTTAATAGAGTGGACTCTCCCCAGTCAGTCCTCAAATAAATTGGAGATCAAAGCATTAGAAAACACAGGGTTCTCTTGGTCCAATTATGTTTAGGCTATTCAGGTGTGTAATTGCTGCTTTGCTAAGCTTTGTGTGTTTTAGAGCATCCTGGTCTCTCATAAATTCAAATGAGGGCTGTATTTTAACAAACCTACCACAATGGTTAATCTAAGCGCAGGRGGTAGCGCTATAGGTTAAGGGGTGTGTCATATTTGAGCTATTTTCACTATCACAATTATTGGGTTTTGATGAATAAACAAGTTTGTGGGTGTGTCGAGGCTTAGCCCCCCCACTGGCCAACCAGAACGTGCTCCATGATGAAATATGTGGATGCTTCAAGTTGTGTATTTATGTTTTTTTATGTATTTACTTGGAATCAACTCCAATGCCAATGTTAGTCCGTTATAGTTTGTTAAATGACTTATAGAAACTAAATAACAAAATGTAGACTATCTTTGCTAAATACATTAACTTGATTCCATTTGCAGTCCACATTGTTCTAAGTCATTGCATGTCTTCAATAGTATTCACACTGATGTAGGGGCTAGGCCTACTGTACATTATATTATGGCTGAGCATGAACATACCAAACATTGTCAATTATTTATTGATAAGGCCTAAAAATAATAATTTGAAACAAATTCTAAACAAAACGAAACAACAATTTGTTTTAAWTGGGATATGTCAKACTTACAGGCACCGCATTTCTCCCCGTGGTCATATCATATTAAAACAATGCAGACTATGGAGGGTTTAACACACATCCAAACGTTTCACAGTAGCTGGACAAAGATCCAATATAAATAGAAAGCGAGAATGTCCACTCATCATTATACTGCTCCGAAATAGGCCTATGTTTTATGAACATAATCGGAACCATCTTACAGTTCAGATCGCATTCACACATGACACATCTCTAGAAGTTGAATTGCAAGCGTGCTACGGACATTCTCACCATGAAACCATAAAGGTGAATATTTTGAATATGTTTGGTTGTAATAAAATTAAATGAAAAACAATGTAAAATGTAATATCATAAAACTGCCAGGATAAAAAAGACACACATTGCTGTTGAACCAGCCTTCGTTATAGTAGGCCTAAGGGAGGGCTTGGGTTTTGAACATATGAAACGGAAAACAATAKATTTTTACAGGTTACAGATAACTTCTAAATATGAGCTTCACCGGTATTCACCAAGATTCTAATCTCTCGTTTCATGGTGGGCATGGACACCTAGCTGACATCACGGAGGGGGTTTTATGAACGTCCAAAATGGGACCCGCATGGCTAAAATAATGTGGGCCACCTACAAGGCATAGATAAAAAGGAAATGTCAGTACACTGTTTTACTCCTCTCAAACTTGATATTTTGATAAAGCTTTGGTGATTAAGATTTATTTCCAAGGGGTCTCAGGAGCCAAACCCTTTATTGACAGTCTTGACTACTGTGGGCAGACAAAAAATAATAATTGAGAGGAGGTGAGGCTATGCTTGGTTTTTAATCAAATTAAACGAAATGGGGGAAAAAACATTAGTTTTATGTTTCTAAATGAGAAGTATACATGCACCAAAAGCACATTAGGCTACTCTTGTTCCATGCACATATGGGCAGTGTGTGTCACAGCTGGATAGGCTGCATTTCCGCTGTCAAAATTCATGCCATAACCAACTGCTTTACCGCTAAAACCACCTTTTGGTTGGTCTTAAATATCCCTACCAGTGCTGCCTGAAATTAGCACCTTGGATCATGTTTTTAAGGATACCCCTCAAATATTACCACCCCCCTCATCTGAGTGCAAGCGAGTTGATATAAGACAGGTAAATTGCCAAACCTTGTGTTAGGGCTGGAAAATGCTAGTGCGCCAGTTTTTAAATGACAAAATTGCAAACTAACGTTCGTTTGACACTAGCCCCGCCTTAACGACATACAAAAATAGAGGCCATAGGATTAATATGATAAATGAATGCCATATGGCAGTATCAACATTTTTCTTATAGCTTGACAAATGAGAGCGATAGAGATAGCATCAATCTTAGCATGAGTCTTATATGGCATGTCAGGCTACCCGCACACTGTCGCTCGAAGTAAGCACTGTCATGTGCATGTGTGTGTGAGTAAGGGTGTGTTGTGTGTATTGGCACTCTTCCAGCGAAGAATGTTTCAGCCTTGGTCACAACACAAGGGAAGAATTAAAGAAAAAAAGAAAGAGAGAGGGAGAGTGAGATAAAGGGAGAGAGTGACAGTGTGAGATAGAAAGGGGGAGACGAGAGGATGTAGTGTATTGTAGTAGTGGTGTGAAGGGGTGAATCGGGTGAGCAGAGCTGCTCCCGGACTCTGAGTGCTGCATTGAGCTGCATAATTAATCTAGAGGGGGAGGAGAAAGGGGAGGGGCTAAAGGAAGTGCTCTGGTATGAAGAATATAGTGAGCAGTAGAGACAGTAATGCTACTGGAACAGAGCCAGCCTATTCTTGTGTGAAATATCTCTTGAGGAGGCGTGCTGAGCTCTGAGCAGATTATAAGGAGGACATATTTTCCTGCAAAAGCAAAGAAGGCCCAGGGCCCATTGTGTTTCTGTTTCTATCAGATATATTCAATCAGAGAGACGCAAAACTGCTTGGAGAAGGAAGCAGGGCCAGGGAGGGAGAGAGAGAAGGGAAGAGGGGATGAATATTCAGAGGAAGCACACTCAGCTGTTTGGTCCAGCTCTGCTCTACTCTGCTCTGTTATGCTCTGTGTTCCTGTCCCATCTGTTCTCTCGCCCTCAAAGCCAATCACCTTCCACTATACTGCATCCCAGAACGCACTGCTTCTTCTATGCAGTTCCCCCTTTCTCTGACTCAGTCTGTTAATAATCAGCCAACTGACTGTAAAATGCTTTCTTATTTGACCCATCTGGTGATAAGACACAGATCCATTCTCTGAATGGGAGCATGACACCGTGGGTGTTTCTCTGATGTGTTGGGACCTTTGTCTAGGCTAATCCTCCCCTTTTTAGAAGGTTGTTCTGTAGATGGTGACGGGACCTTGAGTCTTACGTAAGGTCCCCGTCTTTCTCTTTCTGTGAGGAGTGTGCAAGAAAAGCTTCCAAGGCTTCCTCTTCTCTCTTTTATTTATAACCGCTGTTTCCCTGCAGAGGAGACTTTCTGCCAGATAAGCCATGCGCGCTGCAGCTCTGCAGTTTCACACAAGCAATATGAACGGTGTGTGTATGTGTGTGTATATTTGCGTGGGTGCGTTTGTGTGTGAGAGTGTGTCTGTGTCTGTCTATCTTTCAGTCTGTGTGGCAGGTCTTGGTCAAAATGGTCAAGAATGTGGTGACGTGGTTTTGCAATATAGGTCCATACCCCTGTCAGAGCTTGCTCCCCCCTAAGCCTCTGCTGTCACTGGGAATTGTATAATCTGGCCCGAGCCTTCACCCATATCATACCACCTGGCTGCACCTCTGTCACCTCACCTACCCATCACCGTGGCTCTCCCCATCTCATCCATTTTAAAGTGCTGTAACATGCTAAATTCTAAGTGAGTCTTCATTGCTCTGAGATATGTGGATGTGTAGGTGTGGCGTGACTGTGACACTATAATTTAAGACACTCTAAAAGCCGATTTAGGTTGTTTTTGTTTCATCTTTACCTGTTATTTTGTTGCTCTTTGAAAAAATACAATTAAAGAGCCCTTTCATGTCAGTCCAGTATTATAATCCCAGGGAACATTTTGATTGAAAATGCTAAGAATCATTCTAGCTTCCTTAAGATCCGCCTGCCAACGTCTGTCGGTATTGGTTGGGCTCTATTTCTCTACTTGGGGGCTGAGGGGGAGCACAGAGGCATTTGAAATGCACCCTGTGTCAGCCCTGAACCTCCCAAAGCACAGCTGGAGAGTTTGTAATGTTTGCGATCTCATTTCCATCTCCTGAGAGCCACCAGACCAGACCTAAATTACAACAGTGACATTACCCCGAATACCCACTGCAGCAGTGCAAAGCTGAAACCAAGCATGGAGGTGTGGTCCCTCCCTACAGTATGGGAGCTCACAGGTGATGGGGGTCATATAGGGTTTCCACTAGTTACCACAGCCACGAAGTCAACATTTCTGAAAACTAAAATGAGCTTTTTGGTATTTTTTTAAGGTTAGGGTTAGGCATAAGGTTAACAGTGTTGTTAAGTTTATGGTTAAGATTATGGTTAGGTATGAAATTACATTTTAAGAAGATAAATTGTAGAAATTGCACAGTTTATGACTTTGTGGCTGTGGTAACTAGTTKATGACCGTCATAAATCTTTTATGTTTCTGGTTTCCCATTTATTTTCTGCCTTGATGATTCTGCAAAGGGCATTTGGCATACATTCAGCTCCCTATATACACTCCCCAACAAGTGGCAAAGCATTTCTGTTTAAAAACAATGCCTATTTACATTTTCTGTCAACCAAAATATGAAAAATGAAGAGACATATTCTGGCCCAGTTTTTATTCGATTCCCAGGGGCTTTGCAGTGTAAAAACAAAGTTGCCATTTCCCAACATTTCTGAGTTATAAAACTGCCCATCTGACATTAAGAATGCCGGGAGTGATGTTTTTCCCAGTTCCAAGAATCTATAATTCAATATCTCCCCCGAAATGTTGTTACTGTATACTCCCACACATCATGACCAGATTTTATGGTACACCTCACACTAAAAAGCAATGAACCTTTCTATTCTGTCTTTCTATTCAGCTAGCTCTTGTACTCTGGTGAAGTACGCCTTGAGGTCCTCTGGGATATCTATTTAAATGGCCAAACAGCCAGACTTAAGAGTTCACTGAAGGAACACACACAGGTGCCAGAGCTGGGAGGAAAGTTTGCCAGAGAGAGCGGAATTGCACCTTTAATGACTCATTCTAACTCCTTTAATGACCCACTCGAGTGGGTGCTCGACTACAAGGTTGTTTCAATTAATTGAGTTTTGGAGACCAGTGACCAGGGAAAGGACAAGGCATACAGAACAGATCCTGTAGGCGCCATCAGTGCTGCTGCCTGCCTGTCACCTTCCCCTTAACCTAACGTAGCAGGCGTAAAAGAAATGCCTGAAACTAAATGCCCCACATTTTGGTCACGACAAGAGATTTAAAAAAATAACTGTCGGGGGAGGTTCTCTTCTGCACTGTTCAACCAATCCAGCAATTGGGGAGGAGGAATTCATGTTGAGAGTTTCGCCTTGTTAATATTTCGGATAGAAACAATTTCAGAGAGCAAGCTAGCAAACATGCCGTAGCTCATCCACTATATGTTTCACCAGGGACAGTAAACAGCAAGACCACATCCAAAAGCGGATGTCGCGTCACAGGCTCTTTTCCCCTGAAAACCGTGTCTCACGATTTTTGCCAATGGCGCTGAGGGTGCCTTCCCTTTGGTGTTAGAACTCACAGAGAGACAGAATAATAACGGCAAGGAAACCTCAAGCAGACACAATAACAAATCCCTCCTGTTCTGCAGAAAGAACAAAAATMGATTTTTATGGAATTACTTTTCTTGTATCGTGGCATAGAATATATTTTGGCATATTCATTTTCAAGAAATTTATACAATTTTGCTGAGGTAAACAACCAACACATTTTCCATTTAATAACACACATTTGTGTTTGAACATATTTGATGAGTATAAACCTGTATGGACATAGTAAATGAAAGGATATTACTCATGCTGATGCTGTAACGTCTTACGAGCTACCTACAATAGGTGCTACATTCAACCTTGATTTGGAGTTCCCCAATCAAAGTGTTTGAGTGGCAGGTCACTTAAGATTGTTTAGATTAGAAGAACTCAGTATAGTGTGATCTTCTCCTCTCTGGCCATTGTGCAGATGCCACCCCTAAAGCAATATGAGTTTTTTATGAGATAAGGGGATGAAGTTAATTTATTATGAGATATGAGTCACACCATATTGTTAAGAAGTATTTCTCTGCAAGCAGGGCAATCAATTGTGTGATTCTGTCAAATTGTGGTACTCTCAAGTCCCAAATAGGATACATATTTTGTTGTTCAGTTAGTTAACCTTGGAGTGCTTAGGGAACGTATAAAAGATAATATAATAGAATGTACTATATTTCTGTTGTGTGACATGGTTTTTGTGTGTCTGTGTGATTGCGTGTCCTGCTCCATGGGCTTCTCAATTAAAGTCCAAGCAGTTTTCAGAAGCGTTTAGATTTCTCCATCTCTTCCAATAGGGCCTAAGTAGTGGCAAAAGGTGAATCACTCAAGAAGAGCTTAACTTGACAACATTTGCCACTGTTCTTGAGATTTCCAAATTTTCAAACAGCAACCCTGATTGACTGTCATAAATGGTTCATCCACAGTCTGTCATTTGTAGAGGAAGAGGGTGTTAGGGGCTCTTTGCTCCACTCTTACATATCTCTAACAAGGCCTTTGAAGTCAGGTTTGATCTTTCCCTCTCATCCCTCTGTGGTTTGTGAAGAAAACCCTAGACATGGTGGTGGACATTAGTTAGAGAGCAAGGTGAATTATTCATTAGGGCTGTCTCACTCCTTTATGAAATTATGGTGATTCAAGCAGTGAGCTGCTTCGTACTACTCAGTATCCGTCTGATATTGCTGTGCATGACACTGTGTTGTAGACTATGTGTGTGATTGGATTGATGTGACTGTCAGGGTAGGTGTGTATGCGCCTGCACCACTTGTAAGGTAGCGGGCAAAAAACTCTCCCCTTCCACGTAATAGATGTCCCACTTTCTTTACATCACGTATTTTCTTTCTCTGTTGATTTGTCCTCTGCTTAGATCACTAAGCATTGCATTGTTTTATATGATTCTATAAAGCAGGAATAGCCAGTGAGATGAATGTTCTGCACCAAGGCAACAGAGTGTAACATGGTGGAGATAGGGCTGTTGTGGTGTCGGTATTACCGCCACACTAGCAGTCATAGGTCATGACTCCAGTACAATTCCACGTAACTGGTAATCTCCTCTTATGCCATCTAGACATGCTTTGGTAGTACCCAACTTGCTAACTACTATCAGTTCCTAATGGCCTGGTACTCAGGGCTTTATTGTCCCTCTAACCACTCTCCCATCAATGCAAATGAAATGGTAAATCATATCCAACACTTAGCATCAAAATAGCAGGCCTATCTTACTTTTAAAACTCACCTTACTGTTATGATCATTCAGTTCAACAGCAGGTTGAAACTGTACAACATGGTTTGGCTGCCGTTTTACGGGCTCCTAACCAATTGTGGTATTTTTTTTTTTTTTTGCTTTGACGGTAACTTATTTTGTACATAGTGCTTCTGCCACCGTCTCTTATGACCGAAAAGAGCTTCTGGAAATCAGAACAGTGATTACTCACCTCGAACTGGACGAAGATGTTTTCTTTAACAAGTCAGACGCAAAGGATTTATTGCTGAAACCGGACCAGGACCAAATCCCCGTCATTCGCATGAAGAAGAGACGCAGATACAGGGGACGCAGGTCCAGGTGCCTTGTGAGAATTCATCGGTGAGTGGGTAAGCCGCCTCCACCACCCGTCCTATTGTTCAATGTGTAATCATTGGAGAATACACTGGATGAGCTCCATTCAAGACTATCCTACCAACGGGACTTTAAAAACTGTAATATCTTATGTTTCACTGAATCATGGCTGAACGATGACATGGATAATATACAGTTGGCTGGGTTTTCCATGCATTGGCAAGACAGAACAGCTGCTTCCGGTAAGACAAGGAGTGGTAGTCTGTGTCTATTTGTCAATAACAGATGGTGTGCTATTTACCACCACAAACCAATGCTGGCACTAAGACCGCACTCAACAATCTGTATAAGGCCACAAGCAAACAAGAAAATGCTCATCCAGAGGTGGTGCTCCTAGTGGCCGGGGACTTTAATGCAGGGAAACCTAAATCTGTTTTACCTCATTTCTACCAGCATGTCACATGACCAACCAGAGGAGAAAAAAAGCTCTAGACCACCTTTACTCCACACACAGAGACATGTACAAAGTTCTCCCTCATCCTTCATTTGGCAAATCTGACCATAGTTCTATCCTCGTGATTCCTGCTTACAAGCAAATACTTAAGCAGGAAGTACCAGGGACTCACTCAATACGGAAGTGGTCAGATGATCAAGATGCTAAGCTACAGGATTGTTTAGCTAGCACAGACTGGAATATGTTCCGGGATTAATCTGATGGCATTGAGGAGTATACCACATCAGTCACCGACTTCATCAATAAATGTATCGATGACAGCATCCCCACAGTGACCGTATGTACATACCCCAAGCAGAAGCAATGGATAACAGGCAACATCCTCAATGAGCTAAAGGGTAGAGCTGCCACTTTCAAGGAGTGGGACTCTAACCCGGACACTTATAAGAAGCCCCGCTATGCTCTCAGATGAACCATCAAACAGACAAAACGTCAATACAGGACTAAGATTGAATCCTACTACACCGGTTCCGATGCTCGTTGGATGTGGCAGGGCTGGCAAACTATTACGGACTACAAAGGGTATCCCAGGCGCGAGCTGCACAGTGACACGAGCCTACCAGATGAGCTAAATTACTTCTATGTGTGCTTCGAGGCAAGCAACACTGAAGCATGCATGCGAGCAACATTGAAGCATGCAAGAAAGCACCAGCTGTTCCAGATGACTGTGTGATGACACTCTCCATAGCCGATGTGAGTAAGACCTTTAAATAGGTCAACATTCACAAGGCCGCAGGGCCAGACGGATTACATGGACGTGTACTCAGAGCATGCGCTAGACCAACTGGCAAGTGTCTTCACTGACATTTTCAACCTGTCCCTAACTGAGTCTATAATACCTACATGTTTCAAACAGACCACCATAGTCTCTGTGCCCAAGAACACCAAGATAAACTGTCTAAATGACTACCGACACGTAGCACTCACGTCTGTAGCCATGAAGTGCTTTGAAAGGCTGGTCATGGCTCACATCAACACCATCATTCCAGAAACCCTAGACCCACTCCAATTCGCATACCGTCCCAACAGATCCACAGATGACATAATCTCTATTGTACTCCACATTGCCCTTTGCCACCTGGACAAAAGGAACAACTACATGAGAATGCTGTTCATTGAATACAGCTCAGCGTTAAACACCATAATGCCCTCAAGCTCATCACAAAGTTAAGGACCCTGGGACTAAACACCTCCCTCTGTAACTGGATCCTGGACTTCCTGACGGGCCGCCCCCAGGTGGTAAGAGTAGGCAACAAAACATCTGCCACGCTGATTCTCAACATGGTTCCCTCAGGGTGCGTGCTTTGTCCCCTCCTGTACTCTCTGTTCACCTATGACAGCGTGGCCAAGCACGACTCTGACACCATCATAAAGTTTGCCGATGACACAACGGTGGTAGGACTGATCACAGACAGTGATGAGACAGCCTATAGGAAGGAGGTCAGAGACCTGGCAGTGTGGAGCCAGGACAACAACCTCTCCCTCAACGTGATCAAGACAAAGGAGATGATCATGGACTACAGGAAAAGGAGGGTCGAGCATGCTCCCATTCTCATCGACAGGGCTGTAGTGGTGCAGGTTGAGAGCTTCAAGTTCCTTGGCGTCTACATCACCAACAATCTATCATGGTTCAAACACACCAAGACAGTCGTGAAGAGGATGAAACAACAACCTATTCTCCCTCAGGAGACTGAAAAGATTTGGCATGATGCTCAGATCCTCAAAAAGTTATACAGTTGCACCATTGAGAGCATCCTGACAGGTTGCATTAGCGCCTGGTATGACAAATGCTCGGCCTCCAACCGCAAGGCGCTACAGAGGGTAGTGCGTACGGCCCAGTACATCACTGGGACCAAGCTTCCTGCCATCCAGGACCTCTATAGCAGGCGGTGTCCGAGGAAGGCCCAAAAAATTGCCAATGACTCCAGCAACCCTAGTCATAGACTGTTCTCTCTGCTACCGCATGGCAAGCACTACCGGAGTGCCAAGTCTAGGTCCAAAAGGCTTCTTAACAGCTTCTACCCCCAAGCCATAAGACTGCTGAACAGCTAATCAAATGGCTACCCGGACTATTTGCATTGATTGACCCCCCAGTTTTTTTCGCTGCTGCTACTTGCTGTTTATTATCGATGCATAGTCACTTTACCCATACCTCCACTACCGTTCAAAAGTTTGGGGTCACTTAGAAATGTCCTTGTTTTTGAAAGAAAAGCATTCCCCCCCCCCATTAAAATAACATCAAATTGATCTGAAATACAGTGTAGGCATTGTTAATGTTGTAAATGACTATTGTAGCTGTAAACAGCAGATTCTTCTTGGAATGTCTACATAGACGTACAGAGGCCCATTATCAGCAACCATCACTCCTGTGTTCCAATGGCACGTTATGTTAGCTAATCCAAGTTTATCATTTTAAAAGGCTAATTGATCATTAGAAAACCCTTTTGCAATTATGTTAGCACAGCTGAAAACTGTTGTTCTGATTAAAGAAGCAATAAAACTGGCCTTTAGACTAGTTGAGTATCTGCTTCTACACCTGCATTGCTTGCTGTTTGGGGTTTTAGGCTGGGCTTCTGTACAGCACTTTGAGATATCAGCTGATGTAAGAAGGGCTATATAAATACATTTGATTTGATGATCAGCATTTGTGGGTTTGATTACAGGCTCAAAATGGCCAGAAACAAAGACCTTTCTTCTGAAACTCATCAGTCTTTTCTTGTTCTGAAAAATGAAGGCTATTCCATGCGAGAAATTGCCAAGAAACTGAAGATCTCGTACAACACTGTGTACGCCCCCCTTCACAGAACAGCGCAGACTGTCTCTAACTAGAATAGAAAGAGGAGTGGGAGGCCCCGGTGCACAACTGAGCAAGAGCACAAGTACATTAGAGTGTCTAGTTTGAGAAACAGACGCCTCACAAGTCCTCAACTGGCAGCTTCACTAAATAGTACCCACAAAACACCAGTCTCAATGTCAACAGTGAAGAGGTGACTCCGGGATGCTGGCCTACTAGGCAGAGTTCCTCTGTCCAGTGTCTGTTCTTTTGCCCGTCTTTGTCTTTTATTTTTATTGGCCAGTCTGAGATATGGCTTTTTCTTTGCAACTCTGCCTAGAAGGCCAGCATACTGGAGTCGCCTCTTCACTGTTGACGTTGAGACTGGCGTTTTGCAGGTACTATTTATTGAAGGTGCCAGTTGAAGACTTGTGAGGCATTTGTTTCTCAAACTAGACACTTGATTGTACTTGTCCTCTTGCTCAGTGTGCGGGGGTACCTCCGGTACCCTCAGTGTATAGCCTCGTTATTGTTATTTTATTGTTACTCTTTTATTTTTTTACTCCAGTTTATTTAGTAAATATTTTCTTAACTCTTTCTTGAACTGCACTGTTGGTTAACTTCTCTGGGATATGTGGGACGCTAACGTCCCACTTGGCCAAAAGCCAGAAAAAATGCAGCGCGCCAAATTCAAATATATTACTATAAAAATCAATCTTTCATGAAATCACACATGAAAGACATCAAATTAAAGCTACACATGTTGTGAATTCAGCCAACATGTCTGATTTCAAAAAGGATACGGCGAAAGCACACCAAACGATTATGTTAGCTCAGTACAAAGCCACAGAAAAACAGCCATTTTCCCAGCCAAAGATAGGAGTCACAAAAAGCAGAAATAGAGATAAAATGAATCACTAACCTTTGATGATCTTCATCAGATGACACTCATAGGACATCATGTTACACAATACATGTATGTTTTGTTCGATAATGTACATATTTATATCCAAAWATCTTAGTTTACATTGGCGCCATGTTCAGAAATGCCTCCTAAATATCCGGAGAAATTGCAGAGAGCCACATCTAATAACAGGAATACTCATCATACACTTTGATAAAAGATAKATGTTTTACATATAATTAAAGATACACTTGTTCTTAATGCAACCGCTGTGTCAGATTTTAAAAAACTTTACGGAAAAAGCACACCATGCAATAATCTGAGACGGCGCTCAGATATAACAACATTTCTCCGCCATGTTGGAGTCAACAGAAATACGAAATTGCATCATAAATATTCCCTTACCTTTGATGATCTTCATCAGAATGCACTCCCAGGAATCCTAGTTCCACAATAAATCGTTGTTTTGTTCGATAATGTCCATTACTTATGTCTAAGTAGCTACTTTTGCTAGCACGTTTAGTGCACATGTCCAAACGCTCGCGCAGATGCAGGCGAACTCGGACGAAAACTTTTAAAAGTTATATTACAGGTCGAATAAACTGGTCAAACTAAGTAGAGAATCAATCTTCAGGATGTTGTTATCATAACTATCCAATAACGTTCCAACCGGAGTATTCCTTTGTGTCTCTAGAAGTAATGGAAAGCAAGACGATATCGTTTGGACCAGGAACTGGCATTCTGTTAGACCAATGACTGAAACACCTCCCATCCGGCTCAACCTCACAGTAGAGGCGTCATTCCACATTCTACAGACTGTTGACATCTAGTGGAAGGGGTAGGAAGTGCAAACAGATCCATATCTTACAGAGAATTGAATAGTTGATGAGTTGAATGAGTTGAACATCGACCAGCCTCAGAATTCTCACTTCCGGTTTGGATTTTTTTCTCAGGTTTTTGCCTGCCATATGAGTTATGTTATACTCACAGACATCATTCAAACAGTTTTAGAAACTTCAGAGTGTTTTATATCCAATAGTAATAATAATATGCATATATTAGCATCTGGGACAGAGTAGGAGGCAGTTCACTATGGGCACGCTATTCATCCAAAAGTGAAAATGCTGCCCCCTATCACAAAGAAGTTAAGGGCTTGTATGTAAGCACGGTAAGGTCTACACTTGTTGTATTCGGGCATGTGACAAATAACATTTGATTTGTTTTGATTGTTGTGGATGTTGTTTCACAGCCTAACACAACGAAATGGACAGCGCTTTCTAAGGTGATGAGGATTAATTCAAAACACCCTTTTTAGAGTTTATGCATATAAAAAAACGGAATAAAAATTATGAGTGTGCCATTATACAATACATAGACTACTGCATATTACATTACACATGGCAGAAAAACACAAAAGAAAACAGATTTAAGATGTCTTTGGTACATAATTYGTCTAGCCTATACTAAAAAATTTAACAAATTTGAGTAATCGACTTTGTTTGAACTATATTATTAATGATGTACTGGTTACCTTATGCTCCAAAATTTCTATCCATGAGTCCATGAGAATGTAAAGCCCTAGGCAATGCTGTTGGTTCGTTGATTGTGCAAGGCGGCTTAGAGTTAGCCTACAATTAGTGAATTTGTATTTGATTTTGAATAGCCTAGTAATAGGGAATCTTTTTAATTTTCATAATGAGTTGAGTGACATATTACCTTCAGCTATACATAATATCTCAACACCATGCATTTCCATCTCCTCCTCTCTCTCCTTTATTCCTTTCTTGAGCAGGCAGAGGGGCTGTCAATAAATATGTTTCTTTGCGAAAACAGATTTCAGTTGGTTTCCCAAATTAAGCACTGGGTAGCTGCAGGAACAGGGTGGAGAGCCCATGACATAGAGTTTGGGTGGAATATCACCTGTCCAGCAGCGAGAGTATGCTCTTCAAACAGTGGTTATTCGTGGAGTGAAATAAGTGTTGTTATATTATTTCTCAGCTGCTCATATGAAGCACATGCTCCACTATTAAATGGAAGTAGCCTACAAAACGGATCAGCGGGAATGTGCGCTGGCTCCATTCGCTATTTGAGTGCATACAGATGACGTGTATTTTTCCCCCTGCCCCTGTTCCTGCCCATTTGATAATGGGCCATTTTAAGTTGAAACTCATTTTACATATTAGTAAAGACAAGATTAAATTGGACCATTCTAAATCAAAACTAATTTAACATATTAGCGAAGACAAGATTAAATTGAGAATAGTCTGATAGGGAAAATATGATCACTTGATGAGAGA
This sequence comes from Salvelinus sp. IW2-2015, assembly GCF_002910315.2. Classification (NCBI taxonomy): domain Eukaryota; kingdom Metazoa; phylum Chordata; class Actinopteri; order Salmoniformes; family Salmonidae; genus Salvelinus; species Salvelinus sp. IW2-2015. The sequence continues at coordinate 22,232,422 of NC_036847.1, read as the reverse complement.
ACAGCTGTGCAGCCTGAGGTGAGGAACAGAGCCCAAGCTTTTTTTGCTACTTCAGTTCATCAATAGTCTATAGTCGCGCTATACAGCCCATAGGCCTATATGTTTTGATTTCTAAGACATTCTAAGGTTTGTAACATTCACAACTAAAGTTGCCAAATAACTCTAAATCTAGCATATAGGAGCTGTTTCAAATAATCACTTTTACGCTCAACATAGCCACTCGTTCTGTAATGGGAAAAATCTCCTTTCTATTTCATTCAGCTAAGTTCAATTAAATTCTTCTTACTATAAAATCAGATAAAATAAAATAAGGGCATGGGACTTATAAGCATATCTTGTCAGCTAAATGAACAAGCCTACAGCCTATGGCATGGAACATAGCCCGATAACATAGGCCTACAGTAGGCCAACTCATATTCTGATCTTCTGAAATATATTTTCTTCATATGACAATGTTTCTTTAGATCTGACAAAAATAAATAATGGATTTGTTGTGATGGTGTATATTAAGTAGATTTATTATACTTTTTTTGAAATGAAGATGTTCCAAAGGCGCATCAGCTGCTTGTATGCATGGAGGCCTGGAGATGTTAAACATGTTTATGTTAATTAACTGTCAATTACTGTGAGACCAGCAGTCTTCAACATGACAATAACCAGCGAACAAAATGTTACGACTGCCACAGCCCTAGGTAGAGATTCCTGAATTCACATGGGTAACATTAAGAACAACCCATTGGTGTGTATTTCATATTCTTATTTTAAGAATTAGCTGAAAAACGTATATTAAAGGTGAAACAAGAGAGGATAATACATTCGATTTAGATGATATGCATGGTCCCTCTTATTTGGAATTCATGTATTTGAGTGTATTTGAACTTGTTCTTTTTTAATCTACATTGCTCTCCATTTTGATCACATTCCCCCATTAAATTACATAGCCATGAATTCTTCATTGCTCTCAACCTTTTAAAAATGCAGCGCTGCTTTAATTTCTTATCAAAGAGGCTGGAAATAGTATGACACAAAGCAAGCAGGAGGACAGAGGAGAGGAGATACAGACTCATTTGATTAGGCAACAAAGCCTCTCTCACCTCCCCATTGGCCTTTTGGAAAAGCTGGTTGTCTCTATCCCACAGTGTTCAGTCTAGTTAACTCAGATTTATAGGGCGGTTATATTTGGTGCTTCCAGCCCAGAATCCACCTATTTTTTGTTAGCCAGCTGCCTCACTAATTCACTGGGGTCTGAGACAATATTTGGTGATTTAGCTGTATGCATGGGTTTCAATGTGTTTGTTATTGCCTGTGTATCTGTTTCTGAGTGTGTGTGTGTGTGTGATGCATCTATAATGGTGATTGTTTTCCGCCACGCTTACAACAAGCCCCCATTTGCCGGCACAATACACTGAGTATACAAAATATTAAGAACACCTGCTCTTTCCATGACATAGACTGACCAGGTGAATCCAGGTGAAATCTGTGATCCCTTATTGATGTCACTTGTTAAATCCAATTCAATCAGTGTAGATGAAAGGGAGGCGACAAGGTAAGGATTTTTAAGCCTTGAAATAATTGACACATGGATTGTATGTGTGCCATTTAGAAGGTGAATGGGTAGGACAAATTATTTATATGCCTTCAAACGGGCATGGTAGTAGGTGCCAGGCGCACCAGTTTGTGACAAGAACTTCATTGCCGCTGGGTTTCACGCTCAACAGTTTCCGGTGTGTATCAAGAATGGTTCGCCACCCAAAGGACGTCCAGCCAACTTGAGACAATGGGAAGCATTGGAGTCAACATGGGCCAGCATCCCTGTGGAAAGCTTTTTACACCTTGTAGAGTCCATGCCCTGACGATTTGAGTCTGTTCTGAAGCAAAATGGGGGGTACAACACAATATTAAGAAGGCGTTCCTAATGTTTGGTGTACTCCGTGTACATCTACATGTATATTGGATTTCAAGTCCCTGAAGACTAGGACAATAAAGCTGCATAGCTGCACAATTGCATCTTACTTATGCCCATGGGAATTTACATTTTCTCCTTATCTATTCACTCAGTGTGCTGCTGAAAGGTTATGGAAACTCTTATCAAGTATCTCCTCCTCACTTCAGCAGCTACGCCTATAAAGAATACTAATGGGAAAAAAACGTTAGGGTTTATTATGCGTCGGTTTGAAAGACTCCATAATGGAATACTAAGCAGTACAAGTTAGCTGTTTTCTATCTATTGAACTACCAAGTATTAGGTCTACATCTATTCTAATGCAGAGGTAGAAAAGTCATGAAATGCCATCAGAGTGTTGTATACCAATAATTAGATCAGTCATTAGATCAGTCATTCTCCTGCCCACGTGAATAACAGACAGCCTAGAGGATGACAGTCTCAATTGCACATTATCAACAACATAATGAAAGCAGTCTGATTGTTCTTGTGATATATCTATCATGACACAAGGCGAGACCCAAATGCAGACACAGAAGGCAGATGGTTGGAGTCTTACAATGTTTATTAATCCAAAAGGAGTAGGCAAGAGAATGGTCGTGGACAGGCAAAAGGTCAAAACCCAATCACAGTCCAGGAGGTACAGAGTGGCAGACAGGCTCGTGGTCAAGGCAGGCAGAATTGTCAGGCAGGCGGGTACAGAGTCCAGAACAGGCAAGGGTCAAAACCGGGAGGACTAGAAAAAGGAGAATAGCAAAAAGCAGGCGAACGGGAAAAACTCTAGTTGACTTGAAAAACATACAAGACGAACTGGCATAGAGAGACAGGAAACAGGGATAAATATACCGGGGAAAATCAGCGACACATGGAGGGGGTGGAGACAATCACAAGGACAGGTGAAACAGATCAGGGCGTGACAATATCTGTAATTTCAGGACATATTAATGCTCACTAAATGAGCCCTACCAGTTAACAGTGGTTAACAGTGGTTAACAGTGGTCCCCCACTTAAAAAACAGCCAGTGAATGTTAATGTCATTCACAAGGCAGAGGTCAATTGATCTTTTAATTCTGAATGTCTTATTTTTAATGTTTGAAATAACTGTTGAACCCAGCCAACTTTCCAAAGGCAAATCATTAGCGAAATTGAGTGAGCTATGAAAACAGTGATTTCATCATAGCTATCACCAATTTAAGACCCTTGAGAGGTCATGTTAAATTTTTTAGAGGTTCAATCAGTATTGAGAGTGAGTCTCAGGGGTTCCTCTTATCTTCTTATGGCTGAAGGGGCAGTATTGAGTAGCTTGGATGAAAGGTGCCCATATCAAACGGCCTGCTCCTCAGTCATAGTTGCTAATATTTCCATATTATTATTAGTATTGGATAGAAAACACTCTAAAGTTTCTAAAACTGTTTGAATTATGTCTGTGAGATTAACAGAGCTCATATTGGCAGGCAAAATCCTGAGTTGAAATCAAAACAGGAAGTCAGAAATCTGAGCTTGTATGTATTCACCAGAGTCCCTAATGAAATCCCCTTGAGATATGAATGATTGTGCACTGCCTAGGGGTTCCACTAGATGTCAACCATCAATAGAAATTATAATGAGACTTCTATGATGTTGTGGGAGAGAATGATAGCAGAATCAGTCAGGTGTCCATCAAGCAGCCATTTTCTGATCATGCTTTTTCCTCATGGTACTCACTTGCGTTCCATTGCTCACGAAGACAAGAAAAAATACTCCGGTTGGAACTTTATTGAAGCTATATGTTAAAAACATCCTTAGTTTGAAATGTTTCTTCGACAGGTAATATCACTTTTTGAAGTTTTTGTCGGATATAACGCTGACCAGAATTAGCGTTTGGATATGTAAACCAGACGCGCTAACAAAAGAAGGTATTTGGACATTCTGATTTTTTCGGATTTTTTTAGATTTTTTCGAACAAAACAAACATTTATTGTGGACCTGGGATTCCTGGTGTGCTTTCTGATGTAGATCATCAAAGGTATGGGAATATTTATCATATATTTTCTTGTTTATGTTGACGCCATCTTTGCGGCTGTGGTGTTTTACTTTTGAGCGCCGTCTCAGATTATAGCGTGGGTTTCTTTTTCCGTAAAGTGTTTTTGTAATCTGACACAGCGGTTGCATTAAGGAGAGGTACAGTGGGGCAAAAAAGTATTTAGTCAGCCACCAATTGTGCAAGTTCTCCCCCTTAAAAAGATGAGAGAGGCCTGTAATTTTCATCATAGGTACACTTCAACTATGACAGACAAAATGAGAGAAAAAAATCCAGAAAATCCCATTGTAGGATTTTTTATGAATTTATTTGCAAATTATGGTGGAAAATAAGTATTTGGCAAACAAGCAAGATTTCTGGCTCTCACAGACCTGTAACTTCTTCAAGAGGCTCCTCTGTCCTCCACTCGTTACCTGTATTAATGGCACCTGTTTGAACTTGTTATCAGTATAAAAGACACCTGTCCACAACCTCAAACAGTCATACTCCAAACTCCACTATGGCCAAGACCAAAGAGCTGTCAAAGGACACCAGAAACAAAATTGTAGACCTGCACCAGGCTGGTAAGACTGAATCTGCAATAGGTAAGCAGCTTGGTTTGAAGAAATCAACTGTGGGAGCAATTATTAGGAAATGGAAGACATACAAGACCACTGATAATCTCCCTCGATCTGGGGCTCCACGCAAGATCTCACCCCGTGGGGGGGGTGAGCCTCTCACACTAGGCAGACGGGTCCTTGTCAGGCCTGAATATGCTTTACAGCATATCCCCCCTTCTTTGCCTTTGGGAAAGCTGATTTTGTGTCACAGCAGTCCTGCTGCAGTGGTTGCCTGGGAAGCTGTACAGACAGAGTAGATGTTGCATTTTCTAATGTCTACCATTACAGCTTGATGATAGTTGAAAGACAAAAGGAGATGGAAAGTGAAAAAAGAATACCCCCCCAATCATCATGATTAGCCCCAATGACACAAGCTACATCAACTGTAAGACAACAACCTACACAATGGAATGGCAAAATATAATTTTCATGGGTAAATTACAAATACTATACACACCGCAACTTCTTTTGTGGACAACATTCCTTCGTGTCAGCTGTCTGCTGGAAGTTATCAGACTCAATACAGGGGGGATGGAAGAACCAAAACCATATAGTGACTATCAGGTGTGTTACAGAAAATAAACCATTCACAAGTAAAAGCAGCCACAGTTACAGCCACTGTGTCAGACTCATCAAACTCTGATACTTACACTTGCAAGATTTACAGTAAAGGATGGTACTGTGTATCCGTCTTCAGGATTAGCTTCCTGGCAAGACCCATCGAATGTTCTCCTCAATTGATAAAGCAACTTAGCTTGAAATGTGCACTGCACACTCGTGACATGATCATTTTCATTGCAGCCTTTCCACACGAAATGAAGAGTAGCCACTGCTGTCAGATGTCTTCATTCTTCGGTAAATAGTGTAACATTAAATTAACACTATGGCATCCAGTCACAACACAGTGTGCTTTTTCCAGCATGCTGGTAAGTAGCTTGCTAGCTAAAAGTCACAACACAGAGGGGTTAGTTACCAGTATAGTTCTGTCACGTTCTGCTTGAGCTATCTTACGGTTTGTAAAACAAGCCGTATGATGCGTACATGTGATGACAGTTTTAAGGCGTTACAAATTTAAATTAGTTAAGATTATAAGATGCTACCATTGGTGTACAAAATGTCCGGCATTATGTGACGTTGCATAATGCCAGAAGTAATGCCTGCCTTCTGAATCCAAGCATTTGACATAGGGAGAGAGGACCAGTAACTTTATGATCAATTTTGTCAATGTACCAGCTACCGTCATTTTTCTATACTTGGGTCAACCTACTATGAACAGGTTTCATCCAAATATCATCCAATTTTATGGAAAACATGATTTTCACTTTGAGGCCTTTAAGCCTGAAAGCAGGACATTCTGTTTCTTCCCTCCCCAAAATGGACGGAGGAGGCTTGGGGCTAAGCTCAGGATAATAACTCAGTAACCCTAACCCTACAAGATAGATACAGGATTTGTGGACCAGAGAAACTTACCTTTGCCTATTAAGTCTGAATATTTCATGAGTTTTGAGGCAGGTGGGTTCATATGGATATTTACACCTCCAAACAAACAAGTCTGAATCAATTGTATTGCATAGTACTCATTTTGACTTCCTGTCAGGATAGACTTGCTTTTCCGACACAAGTATTTTTTGAGGTACTTGTGCTCCTCTCTGCATTCTGATTTAAACAGTGTATCAGTGATCAATGTTTCCACAGTGCTGCTGTGCACACAGTGACCGTTAGCTTTGACAGGTAGCAGATGGTGGGTTGTACACAGATTTATCACAGCATAGCCTTGGGTTCTGTATTTTTTCTAGCTTTTCACAATAGGTTTTCCTCCTGAATAATTGATAACATACTGCCAGTTGTATGTATGGGTTTGCCTGTATTGTCAAAGCAGAGGATAGTTATTTACTCATATTCTGTGATGTTTTATGGCTCCCTCATCATTCTGAATAGATCACTGTGGTTCATGGTTAGCCCTGGTAACGTGTTGACATGGTGTTTTTGATCGTAAAAGGGAGCTGAGAAACGTTGGCTGCACAGGAGGTTGTTGGCACCTTAATTGGGGAGGACGAGCTCATGGTAATGGCTGGAGCGGAAAAGGTGGAATGGTATCAAATACATCAAACACATGGTTTCTATGTGTTTGATGCTATTCCAGTTGCTCCATTCCAGACATTATTATGAGCCGTCCTCCCCTCAGCAGCCTCCACTGGTTGGCTGAATGGTGCACTCCTTTCTCCTGAGATACAGGTAACTGACAAAATAAAGGAAACACGAGTAAATGAGGGATACAAACTATATATTGAAAGCAGGTGCTTCCACACAGGTGTGGATCCTGAGTTAATTAAGCAATTAACAGCCCATCATGCTTATGGTCATGTATAAAAATGCCCAGTTGCCCATTATTTTAGCTACCATGGTCAGAGGAAGAGATCTCAGTGACTGAAAGAGGGGTCTCAAAGGAGCATAGGGGGTTTAAAGGGTGTGTGTGTGTGTGTGTGTGTGTGTGTGTGTGTGTGTGTGTGTGTGTGTGTGTGTGTGTGTGTGTGTGTCTCAGTCACCAGATCTCAACCCAATGGCGAAGGTTCATAAAGATGGAGGAATTCAGATATATAAAGATGTATTTAACAAGTCACATAATAAGTTGCATGGATTCCCTCTGTGTGCAATAATAGTGTTAATGTTGATTTTTGAATGACTAACTCATCTCTATACCCCATACATACAATTATCTGTAAGGTCCCTCAGTCGAGCAGTGCGTTTCAAACAGATTCAACCACAAAGACCAGCTGTGTTTTGTTTTCCAAGGGGCAGACATTGAATATCCCTTTGAGCATGGTGAAGTTATCAATTATACTTTAAATGGTGTATCAAAACATCCAGTCATTGCAAAAATACAGGCGTCCTTCCTAAATCGGTTGACGGTGAGGAAGGAAACCGCTCAGGGATTTCACCATGAGGTCAATGGTAACTTTAAAACAGTTACAGAGTTTAATGACTGCGATAGGAGAAAACTGAGGATGGATCAACAACATTGTAGTTACTCCACAATACTAACCTAATTGACAGTGAAAAGAAGGAAACCTGTACAGAATAGAAATATTCTAAAACATGTATCCTGTTTGCAACAAGATATAAAAGTAATACTGAAAAAAATTTGGCAAAGCAATTAACTTTTTGTCCTGAATACAAAGTGTTATGTTTGGGGATAATCCAATAATCCAACATTACTAAATACAACTCTCCATATTTTCAAGCATGGTGGTGGCTGCATCATGTTATGGGTATGTTTGTAATCGTTAAGGACTGGGGAGTTTTTCAGATTAAAAAATAATAAATTGGAGCTAAACATAGGCAAAATCCTAGAGGAAAACCTGGTTCAGATTAATTCACCTTTCAGCAGGACAATAACCTAAAACACAAGGCCAAATCTATACTGGAGTTGCTTACAAAGAAGACAGTGAATGTTCCTGAGTGGTRAGGTTAGAGTTTTGACTTAAATCTGCTTGAAAATATATGGCAAGACCTGAAAATGGTTGTCTAGCAATGATCAACAACCAATTTGACAGAGCTTGAATCATTTTGAAAAGAACAATGTGCAAATATTGCACAATCCAGGTGTGGAAAGCTCTTAGAGACTCACAGATGTAATCGCTGCCAAAGGTGATTCTAACATGTATTGACTCAGGGGCTTGAATACCTATCTAATCAAGATATATTAGTGTTTTATTTTTCATACATTGTTTGCAACTGTTATAATTTTTCTTCTACTTTGACATTACAGAGTATTTTGTGTAGATCGTTGACAACAAAAAAAGACAATTAAATCAATTTTAATCCCATTTTGTAACACAACAAAATGTGGAAAAAGTCAATGGGTGTGGATACTTTTTGAAGGCCTTATCACCATGCAGCCACCTCTACTCTATAGGTGCAATTAATATACTATGTTATATCCCGTGCAGAGACATTAAGGAGTACTGAATACCCTTGATACTGTTTAAACTGTTCATGGACATTACAATAAAGATAAAGTGACCAAATTTAGATGCTGATGCTGTTTGGGATCTAATCACTGTACAATACTCAAAATATGCAGTTTTGATACTGATTATACTGTTCATGGACATTACAATAAAGATAAAGTGACAACTGATGCTGTTTGGATTCTAATCACTACAACACGCAAAGATACAGTTTTGAAAATGACAAAACTGAGAGAAAAAAATGTATGGCAGGAGAGGCCCTTGAAAGATAACAATTTTAATAATATATGTGTGTTAAAGTACTTGTCCTTGCCTTTCCTCTAGTCTTCCCTGTGCTGGTATGCTTGGAAGGTCAGTGATTCATTTGGTTTGTAATGAAAGATGAATTGAAAACGACTCCCTTCTACTTTACAGTTGATCTCACTGTTAATTATCACTAGGCTCTCAGGTCAAAGCAGTCGCATCACAGCAGGATACACTGAGCCTTAAGGCGTGTGCATGCTTAGCATCCGAAACAGTTCGGAACAGTTTGTACAAAATGTTGTGACGTTTTGTTCGTTTTCGTCTTCGGCAAGGTTTTCTTTGGCTGTTCGTGCACACAAAGGCAAACTGAAGTTCGGAGCCGAAGTCATTCAACGATTGACGACTCATTTTCATGCACATTTTGTCACTTGAGAAATACTGCACCAAACATCTTAGTTAGATGTAAAATTGGCCGACTAAGATCTCTGCGGCAAAAACATCAAKATTTCAGATTTCTTGAGTTATCTTAAATTAATTCAAACAATTTTTAGGAAGTATATATTGGCTACGGTGTCTCAAGATAGACAAACTGTAATATTGCCGCTTTTTCTCGTTTTCACGCGATGGTCTTTTAAGGGAGTATGTAAGCGATCTTGTTCGGTTTGCCTAGGCGAGTTCAGAAGCCAAAAGCAGACACCATAGTATACACCGATGAGTTCTGCGAAATGGCAGTTAGCTATTTTGAAAGGTACCTTTTAGAAAATACAATGCCTTCTCTTTGCACTGACTCTTCATAATAAGTGCTTTATTATAACCCAATTCTGATATTTTTTCCATTAATTAGTCTTTTGACAAATCACATCAGATCTTTTTCAGAGCTGATCTGATTAATCAATTAGGCCAATTAGTGAAAACAAGGTCAGAATTGGGCTGCCTGTGTAAACACAGCCTTAGAAAAGTAATTTGTCCAAGAGTCAAAAACTGTTGTTGTAATATTAGGAGACAGATGTTTTTGCAGTATTTTGCGCCCACATAAGGACACTCGGATGTCAGCATAGATCAGATCAGCTCTGAAAAATATCTGATGTGAAAAGATCTGATGTGATTGGTCAAAAGACCAATTAGTGGAAAAAATATCAGCCTAATAGGCTCCAAACATTGGCAGTCTGTGCCGTTTTAGATGAGGGATGCTGATCATTCTTTATGCGCATGGCCCTATTTGTATTACAGCATATTGGATGACTGTCATTAATATTCCATTCACCCAGCTTAATGTAACGTTGATCGGTTAAGTTACAACAAGATACAAAAATTTGCCATATACCCATCATGAGGTTGCTACAACCTAGCCTATGAATGAAAGTTTATAATGTAGGTGCACACAGGTTGAGAGAAACATTTGAGTTATCAAGGTGACACATTCAATATCGCCTTGCACACTCTTGCCTGCATCTAGCTTATCTAGGGTGTAGTCATTAGTCCAACAGTTGCAAACGAGAGTTTCTATTGGACAAATTCAGGTATGTTTATCTCTGTTTCGTTCCGTTTGCTTCCGTTTAAAAAACACTTTTCAACAGAATTCGGCAGAATGACCACAGCCCTGATCACACGGGAACACAGTTCACTTTCATAGCAGCCACATACAAACAGCATGATCCTTCTCTGTTTGAGCCAGGTGTTTGAGTGGGCTAAATTATCTAGCTGTATTCGTTAGTTAAGTAAGTAAAAATGTAATAAAAAATAAAAAATTCAATGAAATATAGCTATCTCTCTCTCTCTCTCTCTCTCTCTCTCTCTCTCTCTCTCTCTCTCTCTCTCTCTCTCTCTCTCTCTTGCTTCTCCTTCATTTTTGAAGAAATTAATTTGTTCAAAACTGTTAAACTTTTGTCTTTCTCTCTTTGAATCAATTACTCACCACATTTTATGCACTGTAGTGCAATCTAGCTGTAGTTTATGCTTTCAGTACTAGATTAATTCTTTGATCCTTTGATTGGGTGGACAACATTTCATTTCATGCTGCTAGAGCTCTGATAGGTTGCAGGACATCCTCTGGAAGTTGTCATAGTTACAGTGTATGGAAGAGGGTGAGAACCATGAGCCTCCTACAGAGTGCTGTTGAGGCTACTGTAGACCTTCGTTGCAAAACAGTGTGTTTTAGTCAATTATTTGGTGACGTGAATATTTTTTATGTTTCACTATTTTTATTTTTATGGAATTCACTGAGGAGGATGGTCCTCCCCTTCCTCCTCCGAGGAGCCTCCACTGGCTCCAAATGAGACCCCATTACTGTGGGCTGATACAAACATAAGTACAAACAACCCAGTTGACTCACTGGTGGCAGTAATCCTCCAAGTTGCATATTCAGTGTCTCAAACCTTAGTTGCCTGGTGTGTTTTGTCTGAGGACTGTAGTCAATCTGAAAGAGACTAAATTAGTCAGTTTTACATGTCATGGCAAAATCATCTGATCCCCCTTTAGGTTGCGTGACCCTTTAGGTTGCGTAACCAAGTGAACCACTTGGTTTGGTTCACAGAGAGTGTGAAGGTGATTGTCTGCTCACGGGGACCAGTCTGTTCACCCCAGACAGCTTGTCTGTCTCATGACCTACACTAACACCTACTGACCAGTCAACAATAGGTTCAGGCAGAAACAGAAACCCCCCTTCGTGGGTAATGCCAGGATACAGACCAACAGTCTCTTGAAGTAAGCATTTCGTTGGACGGTGTATACCATGCGTATCCTGTACATACAACTAATAAAACTTGAAACTTGAAGGTGGGTTTCATTCCAAATCAAAATCAAATCAAGTTTATTTTATATAGCCCTTCGTACATCAGCTAATATCTCGAAGTGCTGTACAGAAACCCAGCCTAAAACCCCAAACAGCAAGCAATGCAGGTGTAGAAGCACGGCCATCAGCCTCTGACTATAGAATGACTTGGTACTTGTAATGGGGCTAATATTGCTGGCAGGGTTGTATATCTGCTCACATAGTACAATATGACTAAAACTTTATGAGACTTTATAAGTCCCCTGGTGAGTTGTTGTTACTTTCTATGCTTAGGTTGCTTCTGTTGCTTGATTACATTGGAGTCTGGAGGGTGTCAGTTCCTCTTGTTATAGACATGTACTGCAGCTTAAAAGAAAGCAGATGAACTACAGTGATCTATGAATCATTATGCAAAACAAGTCATTATGTATATTTTCATTCTTTCCTCTTTATCATCCTAATTTTCTTGTTTTTCTATTTAGTGCAGATTTGGGGTGTTCTGGTACATTAGTTGGCAGCCACCACAGAGTGAAGTAATTCATCTTAAACTGCGTGCTCATTTATCCCAGTCCGCAGCTGACCGTTTGTTTCTGTGGCACTGGGTGATGGATGGCCTTATTTCTGTACATAAACACAGATTTGTCTCCCAGGGAAGCAGCCAGATAGCTAGACTAGAGGAAGGTCTAAAAGGCTGCCCTCCGTCCACCAAGGATTTATAGCCTGCTGCTTGGTGAAAAATTGCATTTTGTTCAAAGAAGTGAACTGTGATGATCGGTTTATTACAAGTGTTTTTGAACTTGACAAAAAGTGAATAAATAAAAACATAACAAAAGGGTGTTAGAGGGTGCAGTGTAGTCGCCATATGTTTCAGGAATTGAAGACTTGATGTAAAAGCCATATTCAGTCACCGAACCTTTGTTTTTGAACATAAGATCCCCATAATGGAGTTGTGGTCTCTGGGGTCTTACTGATAAACTGGAAGCGTTTACAGTTTAGAGGGACAGGGGAGAGGATTAGCTCAAGGCCAAGGGAGCAAGAGAGTAGTTTCTGAAGAATAATCAAACATAGAGATGAACACTGTGTGTGATGGTAAATTCAGAAACAGCACATAGAAAAACAGAATAGTTGCCCTTTATAAAATGCATTGAAAATCCAATATTTAATGATTACACTTCACTAATATTGCAACATACATAGTTAATTTTGTAATAGGCTATCTCTTTGAATCTTTTCCCAGTTGAAATAAGCTCAGTTGATGAGTTTGTAAACCCATGAGAGGACTCGAGATATACAGACAGTATATGCTCACTGAATTGGGCTTCTATAAGCAGTCAGTGTATCAGCTATGATTGACCGTATGGTGTTTACCCTCCTCGCTGTACTGTTCTGTACTGCCTATTTCAGCAGTGTAAAAATTGGAGCCAGAGTGTCATTATGAAGGACTGTTTCTGCTGACTAGGAAAGACACCCACTGTCAGTCATCTGCAATGTAGCCTAGCCTACACAACTATACTGTCGACTACTGCAGTCACAAAATTTGAAAATTCACAGTACATTTTTAATAAAAACTATACATTATCTGGATAAGGTAAGGGCTAGGGTTAGGGTTAGTAGATAGTTAGTTGAAATGTTACTGATAGTCTGTAGATAGTCCATTTGTAGATGCTCTACAGACTATCCAAATAAAGTGTTACCTATAATCCTTTATACCCTATTTCTATTCATAATACACTATATTTCTACTCTACCATGTCGTTGAGGCCAACTGGAAAGACAGATGTGGAATAATGTAAAAGGAGAGATCAGCTTAACCAGCCACCATCAATATAATTTGTATTTATATCTCTCTTGTTTCTTTTTATTCGCTCTCTCACCCCCTCTTTCTTTGTTTACAACTCTTTTGTCAGCTGTTATCTCAGCGGTTGACTCTCCCCGCATAGCACTGCAAGCTTCAATTCCCTGGCCTATCTGCCGTCTCGCTAACAATTTTCCTGGAGAAGACTGCTCTATAAAAGTGGCCTGCGCCTGCACATCGGGGTGTGATGCTGTGGTCTTATAGAGGATATAAACCTGGACAAACACTTACCTCTGATGTGAATGAACCTAGCTTGGCCCAAATGGATTTTCTTTAATATGTAGGGGGGGACAATGAGACAGTTTGATTATTTATGTGAAGCATCAACATAATATAGGAATTGCTGTGTACAACATTGAAGCACAGTGCAGAGTCCCTGCAAGGCTTCCAGTTCATACATGGTAGTATATGTGTGTATCTATCATCTAGTGTATATGTGTGTAGGCATGTTATAGTAATGTGTTCATATCTCCATGTTAAACCCCTGCATTGCAGTAGTGCAAGTAGGATTTGAGCAGACAGCCTCAGCCTTTTCTTCTCCAACCCTCTCCACCTCACAATAGAGGGATTACATTTGGGCCAGATCTCTCCAGTGTGCAAAGCTCCACTACACACACACTCTCTCTCACACACATACTGTACACACCCATCTCCCTGTGTTCATACACTAGCTATGCTCCAGAGAGTTCGAGGGCAGCTGAGAGCCCTAAAAGTCTTCTGTAATCCGCCACTGCCCCATATGAATTCACCCTCCTGGTTTGTGTGGAAACTGTAGAGTCATGGAGAGCCACGTGTCTGTGTGTGTGTGTGTGTGTGTGAGAGAGAGAGAGGGCTAGTTAGGAAGAGCACGGGGGGATCCTGAGGGGTTAGTGATTCAAGGGGCTGTCTCAGCTGCTGCACAGTAACCTTTTAAAATAATAAAAAGGCTACCTATACTTTGATGGTGAATTACATTTTCAGCTGTGGTGCTTGTATGTTCCCCTTCCCCTTCTCTAACACAGTGAAAAATAATATGACGTAGCATTGGAGGGATCTTGCTGATTCAGTGATGTTGTGTATGACGTATTACAGATCCATGTATACTGAACAAAAATATAAACGCAACATGCAACAATTTCAATAATTTTACAGAGTTACAGTTCATATAGCAAATCAGTCAATTAAAATAAATAAATAGTACCCTAATGTATGGATTTCATATGACTGGGCAGGGGCCTAGGAAAGTATAGGCCCACCCACTTGGGAGCCAGGCCCAGACAATTAGAATGAGTTTTCCCCACAAAAAGCCTTTATTACAGACAGAAATATCAAATCAAATCAAATGTATTTATATAGCCCTTCTTACATCAGCTGATATCTCAAAGTGCTGTACAGAAACCCAGCCTAAAACCCCAAACAGCAAGCAATGCAGGTGTAGAAGCACGTTGGCTAGGAAAAACTCCTTAGAAAGGCCTAAACCTAGGAAGAAACCTAGAGAGGAACCAGTCCTCTTCTGGTTGTGCCAGGTGGAGATTATAACAGAACATGGCTAAGATGTTCAAATGTTCATAAATGACCAGCATGGTTAAATAATAATAATCACAGTAGTTGTCGAGGGTGCAACAAGTCAGCACCTCAGGAGTAAATGTCAGTTGGCTTTTCATAGCCGATCATTAAGAGTATCTCTACCGCTCCTGCGGTCTCTAGAGAGTCGAAAACAGCAGGTCTGGGACAGGTAGCACGTCCGGTGAACAGGTCAGGGTTCCATAGCCGCAGGCAGAACAGTTGAAACTGGAGCAGCAGCACGGCCAGGTGGACTGGGGACAGCAAGGAGTCATCATGCAAGGTAGTCCTGAGGCATGGTCCTAGGGCTCAGGTCCTCCGAGAGAAAGAAAGAAAGAAAGAAAGAGAGAAAGAGAGAATTAGAGAGAGCATACTTAAATTCACACAGGACACCAGATAAGACAGGAGAAGTACTCCATATATAACAGACTGACCCTAGCCCCTCGACACATAAACTACTGCAGCATAAATACTGGAGGCTGAGACAGGAGGGGTCAGGAGACACTGTGGCCCCATCCGATGATAACCCCGGACAGGGCCAGACAGGCAGGATATAACCCCACCCACTTTGCCAAAGCACAGCCCCAACACCACTAGAGGGATAACTTCAACCACCAACGTACCATCCTAAGACAAAGCCGAGTATAGCCCACAAAGATCTCCGCCACGGCACAACCCAAGGGGGGGCGCCAACCCAGAAAGAAAGATCACATCAGTGACTCAACCCACTCAAGTGACGCACCACTCCAGAGCCTTTCCATTCACCTTCACACTCCTGGGCCAGATTACACTCAATCATATGACCTACTGAAGAGATGAGTCTTCAGTAAAGACTTAAAGGTTGAGACCGAGTCTGCGTCTCTCACATGGGTAGGCAGACCATTCCATAAAAATTGAGCTCTATAGGAGAAAGCCCTGCCACCAGCTTGCTTAGAAATTCTAGGGACAATTAGGAGGCCTGCGTCTTGTGACCGTAGCGTACGTGTAGGTATGTACGGCAGGACCAAATCGGAAAGATAGGTAGGAGCAAGCCCATGTAATGCTTTGTAGGTTAGCAGTAAAACCTTGAAATCAGCCCTTGCCTTAACAGGAAGCCAGTGTAGGGAGGCTAGCACTGGAGTAATATGATCACATTTTTTGGTTCTAGTCAGGATTCTAGCAGCCATATTTAGCACTAACTGAAGTTTATTTAGTGCTTTATCCGGGTAGCCGGAAAGTAGAGCATTGCAGTAGTCTAACCTAGAAGTAACAAAAGCATGGATTAAGTTTTCTGCATCATTTTTGGACAGAAAGTTTCTGATTTTTGCAATGTTACGTAGATGGAAAAAAGTTGTCCTTGAAACAGTCTTGATATGTTCGTCAAAAGAGAGATCAGGGTCCAGATTAACGCCGAGGTCCTTCACAGTTTTATTTGAGACGACTGTACAACCATCAAGATTAATTGTCAGATTCAACAGAAGAACTCTTTGTTTCTTTGGACCTAGAACAAGCATCTCAGTTTTGTCCAGGTTTAAAAGTAAAAAGTTTGCAGCCATCCACTTCCTTATGTCTGAACACAGGCTTCTAACGAGTGCAATTTTGGGGCTTCACCATGTTTCATTGAAATGTACAGCTGTGTATCATCCGCATAGCAGTGAAAGTTAACATTATGTTTTCGAATGACATCCCCAAGAGGTAAAATATATAGTGAAAACAATAGTTGTCCTAAAATGGAACCTTGAAGAACACCAACATTTACAGTTGATTTGTCAGAGGACAAACTATTCACAGAGACAAACTGATGTCTTTCCGACAGATAAGATCTACAACCAGGCCAGAACTTGTCCGTGTAGACCAATTTGGGTTTCCAATCTCTCCAAAAGAATGTGGTGATCGATGGTATCAAAGGCAGCACTAAGGTCTAGGAGCACGAGGACAGATGCAGAGCCTCGGTCTGACGCCATTAAAAGGTCATTTACCACCTTCACAAGTGCAGTCTCAGTGCTATGATGGGGTCTAAAACCAGACTGAAGCATTTGGTATACATTGTTTGTCTTCAGGAAGGCAGTGAGCTGCGCAACAGCTTTTTCCCAAAAAATTGAGAGGATTGTAAGATTCGATATAGGCCGATAGTTTTTTATATTTTCTGGGCCAAGGTTTGGCTTTTTCAAGAGAGGCTTTATTACTGCCACTTTTACTGAGTTTGGTACACATCCGGTGGATAGAGAGCCATTTATTATGTTCAACATAGGAGGGCCAAGCACAGGAAGCAGCTCTTTCAGTAGTTTAGTTGGAATAGGGTCCTCAGTTTCATCAGCTATCTGGGTGGCTGGTCTCAGACGATCCCACAGGTAAAGAAGCCGGACTTGGAGGTTCTGGGCTGGCGTGGTTACACGTGGTCTGCAGTTGTGAGGCCTGTTGGACGTACTGCCACATTTTCTAAAATGACGTTGGAGGCGGCTTATGGTAGAGAAATGAAAATTAAATTCAGCTCTGGTGGACATTCCTGCAGTCAGCATGCCAATTGCATGCTACCTCAACTTGAGACATCTGTGGCATTGTGTTGTGTTACAAAACTGCACATTTTAGAGTGACCTTTTATTGTCCCCAGCACAAGGTGCACCTGTGTAATGCCACACTTGTCAGGTGGATGGATTATCTTGGCAAAGGAGAAATGCTCACTAATAGGGATGTAAACACATTTGTGCACAAAATCTCAGAGAAATAAGCTTTTTGTGCATGTGTGTTGATATTTTTGTTCAGTATAGTAATCACAATACCACTGTCACCATACAGCAAATAAATTTGAATGGTATCGCACTTTATTTCCCTTATAACCTTTTAATAAAAATTAAATGCCAATCTTGTTTGGCGATGGAATTGTACATGGTGACACATATGATTCATTCAGTTTCCTGGCTTAACTGGCTTAGTATTGACCATTTATTATTTTCGACATTGAAAAACTATGTTGGCTGAATCAAAAGATCAAAGAGAAGTATTACTCCTATGTTGACAGTTCATTAAGACAAAATCCTTCCTTCGCTCTGCCTTGGGCTCTGGGAGTCCACCTCTAAATGGTTGTTAAACCCTCTGGAGGATTGGTATCCAGCAACCAAGCAAAGTGAACTTGTTCTTGTTACCAATAACCAATTAAAGACAGTCTCAGTCTCATGCCGATTCTTGCTTGCTTTTCTCTGAGTTGTTGTCTTCCCCGAGGCTACAAATAGGAGAGAAAGATACAATTATACTCAGTGGCAGAGAATGATGGAACAATTCCGCTTTAAAGAGATTGTCTCACAGATCTGCCACATTAGGATTGGTTTTGCCAAGATCTGTTGTGGACCAACAACTAACGTAATGTCATCAAGGTGATTCTAGCTGGAGGCACTTGTGGTAATATTGGCCATATTGGCTATTGGGTAATATTGTGATTTTGGCCCTGTGTGAGCGAAATAGTTGTGTGTGTGTGTGTGTGTGTGTGTGTGTGTGTGTGTGTGTGTGTGTGTGTGTGTGTGTGTGTGTGTGTGTGTGTGTGTGTGTGTGTGTGAGAGAGAGAGAGAATATATCAATCATCTCCCCTCTTTACTTTGCTCTACTGTAGCCCATCTTTTTTGTGAAATAATGAATGTGGCCCTTTAGTAGTGATGGGGGACAAATCCATACAGTTACCATATTGCAATATTATTTTCGGATGATATTATATTGATATTTGACTCTAAGTATTGATTTATAATAAAAAAATAAAATAAATATACGTATATAGGCCTATATGTACCAAACATTAGGAACACCTGATGTTTCCATGACATACACTGACCAGGTGAAAGCTATGATCCCTTATTGATTTCAGCTGTTAAATCCACTTCAATCAGGGTAGATGATGGGGAGGAGACAGGTTAAAGAAGGATTTTTAAGCATTGAAACTATTGAGACATGGATTGTGTATGTGTGCTATTCAGAGGGTGAATGGGCATTAAAAAAGATTGAAGTGCCTTTGAACGGGGTATAGTAGTAGGTGCCACGTGCACCGGTTTGAGTGTGTTAAGAACTGCAACGCTGCTGGGTTTTTCACGCTCAACAGTTTCCCGTGTGTATCAAGAATGGTCCACCACCCAAAGGACATCCAGTCAAATTGACACAACTGTGGAAAGCATTGGAGTCAACATGGGCCAGCATCCCTGTGGAATTGAAGGTGTACCTAATGTTTGGTACACTCAGTGTATATTTTTTGCTACAGTGCTAGTCGGCTGTACCTGCACCGAAACACCGGTATTTTTTATCATATAGCTTATTTTTAAATAGGAAGCCAGCATGTTTTCAGCACTTTAATTTCCATGACTGATCAAAACTCGTTTTCTTATGGCTCTCTCTTGTCCCTCTGCAGCGGACATAGGTGAGCAATATGTTTGGAACATCGAATCGCAATAAAATTGCAGTATCGAATAGCAATAAATATAGAATTGTGAGAATCGCAATACATATCGTATCGGAACCTACCGTGATAATATTGCATCGTCAGGTCCCTGGCAATTCCCAGCCCTACCCTTTAGCCAAAGGAGGTCTGAATCTGGTCTGGGCTGAGCTTTAAGCTAATGGTATGCATTGTTTTTCACCTCCAGCACCTCTAGCTAGCCAGAAACACCTAGGACAGTTTCACAGGTGGCTGGGGTACCACCATGGGCCTGCAGCAGAAGGAGGACACTGGCTCAGTCATAACTCACTGTACTGGAACCTGGAGTCTACGGCCCATAAACTCTCTGTCACCAGCAGCACACCACACACTGACACTGGCTGCTGTTCCTCACCACCATAAAATGACTCCTCATGAAGGCATTCATTTCTCTCATACATTTGTGACATCATATTCAGAAAAGTTTGTTAATTTGTGTGTATTAGGCTAGAGTTTGTGACTTCATACTATCTTGTTCTTGATGCTTTCCTAACTAGCGGAAACAAACACAAGCTGTTTGCTCTCTTACTGCAGTGACAGGTAGAGAGAGACACTGGAGTGATGACTAAGCAAATATTCAACACAATTATTTTGTCAACAAATTGCACAAAATAAGACGGGATAATATGTCCCTGTGGATGTCTTTATGATACACTTACGGCAATTCAATCCTACAAATCATGGAATGAATTGTTTAGCGAAATAGTGGAGGAAAATAGACTCTCCAAGGTCTGTAAAATGCTAATTTGGCTAATTTGACTGTTCATTCAGACAGATCTTTTGGTGGCTGAAAATGTACAGCTGCAACCATTGAGAAACCTTACAAAGGGCCTGGGCTATACATATACTAATGTAGGCCTAAAATTAAGCAATAAGGCCCGAGGAGGTGTGGAGATAGGCTAAGGGCTGTTCTTATGCATGACACAACCCTTAGCTGTGGTATATTGGCCATATATCACAAACCCGCGAGGTGCCTTATTGCTATTATAAACTGGATACCAATGTAATTAGAACAGTAAAAATACATTTTCAGGGCTCGAACCACCCAGTTTATAATATACAATATATCTCTTACACTGCATTCAGATGGTTTACACATAATTCATAACCTTTTTTCCTTTTACAATGCATGGAACCCACATAAAAAAGTGTGTATGACAGGGCTGCTTGTGCTTCTTAGGAACTAATCAATCATTCCAAATGTCCCTGGAATCTCGCATTGACAGTTCCCACAAGTCGTAAGAAATGTGTGTCTGTGTGAATTGCTCTGGGGTATGGATTATTGTGTTTATAATTAAACCCAGGCCTGGAAAACATGCCCATTCAGATTTACATTCAATGCCAAATATCTATTCCTATACATCCCTGTACATGACTCTTGAGGGGTATTGGAGAAGCCATTAGTTAAAGACCCAGTTGAGTCAAAAACTTGATTTTTCCTATCTTTTATATATATTTCCACAGTATGAGGTTGGAATAATACTGTGAAATTGTAAAACAATTCATAAAAATGATAATGCCATTTTAGTGTAAGAGCTGTTTCAAAAGACAGAATGACATTTCAGCCTGTTTTGGCTGGAGGGAGATTTGGCCTTTAAATTAGTTAATAAACCAATAAGAAAGAGAGTTCCAAACCTCTCTGCCAATAACAGTAACTTTTCAATTTCCCCCTCCCCACTCCAACCACTCCCAGACAGTCCTAGCAAAATTCTTGCTTGAGAAATTGTTTTTTGCTAAGAAGGTATTTGTGTTTCTTTTTGACTATTTTAATTGAAAACAATCACAGTAAGGTACTTAATTGTTACCCAGAAATGATTTTATATTGAGATAAAAATGGCTGCATTGGACCTTTAAATGTCAGCGGGACGGTCCACAAGCCTGAGCGTACATGCAGCTGAAATAATGTGTGTGCATACAGATGTAGGATCTTATTTTGATCACCCTGTTACAGGAAAACTTTAATGCCATTCAGGAAATGTAAAATGTGTAGTGTATTTGAGGTTTAAAAAGGCTTTTGAACTTTGTGATTCCCATTTTGACATTTCAGACTTGATTTCCCCTTACAGAAAATGTATCAACCCATACGAAACTGTAATCCACATTATTTTCCTGCTGTAGCAAACTGGCTCAAATCAAGATCGTACACCTGTATGAGTGTGACTGTGCATGCTTGCTTCCGTGCATTCTTGCGTCAATGCATGTATTACCGTAAGTACGTCATCAGCCAACTAAATGATTTATGCATGACTAATGTAGTTAATTATACAGTGGACAGAAAAGTGTTTCTCTCATCAGAATGTGTGATCGTGTAGTGCATAGTAACTTGAACCATATTTTCAGCAGGGTGTGTTGTAAACCTGGATCGTGTTTGTTAGGGTAGGCAATGAAAAACGAAACTGAGTGTTTCTTAGTGGAGAACTCCAGGTAGACCCTTTCAGTCAGTTTTCATCTGTCTGGTGCTTAATGAAATCGACCCTGTGCCCTCCTCCATTTGGTGTGCAAGCTTTTGTTCTGGGCCAGGTTGGGTTGTATTGGGCTGTTGTTACTGGGTCTATGGTACGGGAGATGTGGGAGATATAGCTAAAACAGGCCTATCTGGGCCCTAACCTTCAGCCAGTCACAGGCCTCCTCATATATACGAGATCACGCCACCAGGAAATTATTCGGCATTAATTAAATGAATTCAGAGAGCTGTAATCAGAGGAAGGAGTAGCTTCCAGCAACAGCAAGCACTCATTAGTCCGCCTCTTTGTGGCCTCCAAGCATACATCAGCATGTCCTATGTGGGAGTGAGACAACTGTCAGAACCTCTTAGAGTTAATTTAGGTTGCTTAACTGTGCCAGAGTGTATGCAGCAGTCCAAATAATTAACAAAGAAGGGAGCAATATGTGAAATACACATGTTTTTAGGTAACCCTCAGTTGCTCTTAAACCTGTGTAGTTACACTGTCATTAATAAAGTCACACTATTTTATTAACATATTGCTATGGTAATTTCTTTGTGATTAACAGTTGGCCAGTTTTGGGGGAATCTCAATCAGATAGTAGAATATGGTGAGGGTGATTGGTGATTGTGTAATCACCTTATTCAGATATAGACCAATCCTTTTATTCAGATATAGATCATACTGAGCAGATAGCCACGCTGGATGTCCTGCCATTTAGCTTGCCACGCACTCAGTTACTTCAAATAGTGTTTCATTATTTTTCATCTGATTATTTACCTAGTGCTAAAATGGAGCTGTCCAAGGCTGAAGTAGATGGTATTTTACGTTGTTTCACTGTGATTTCACTGTGATTTTCAGTCTATCCATACTGTCATAAAATGTATTATTTTTCTCTTCTAGATCACCCTGATATTGACAACACTCTCACTGTGATCGCGAGGGCCACCTATCAAGATTTGGCTGTGAGTATCATGGCTTAGAAAGCAAATTAATATATAAGTGTGTTTGCACATGAGCTGTATCTTCGATTATCTTCGATAAGGTGATATCTGTTGGAATGAACTCGCCAGAAGGATTGCTTAGAGAAGAAGAGAGAGGAAAGAGAGAGGGGGATACAGAAAGAGCAAGAGAGAGATAGGATTTGTTGAGTGAAGTCCTTGCTTTTTTCCACATCAAGAGGTAGCTGTCACTTTCATTGCTGTGATTGGCCCTGACCTCTTTAACCAGAGACTGTTCACTTGAAACACATCGTCACATGCTGCCTTTCCCTCCGCTCCAACCTCCCTCAGAAAGATAATCATCCCTGTAAAGAAACACATTCTCATGTTTCTTTAATTCACATTGTAGTTGTTGTGTTTTTATTTGATTTGATTAAATGTTGAATTATTATCTATATTATTATTATTATCTACATGTTTATTATTATTATTATCACTGCATTGTTGGAAAGAGCTCTCAAGGGTAGAATTTCACTGTACTGTTTTTCACCTGTTGTATCCTGTGCACGTGGTGAATCAACATTGAAACTTAATCAATAGGAAGCCGCCTCTAGCCTCCCGTCTCTGCTGTAGGTGTCACGATCGTCGTAATGTGGAAGAGAGGAGGACCAAGGCGCAGCGTGAAGTGAATACATTCTTCTATTTATTAAAGAAGAAACGAAGAACACTTGACAAACTTACAAAACAACAAACGAACATGACGCTATATATAAAGTGCAGACACAAGCAACTAACATATAGACAATAACCCACAACCCACAATACAAAACAGGCTACCTAAATATGGTTCCCAATCAGAGACAACGCAAAACACCTGTCTCTGATTGAGAACCATATCAGGCCAAACACATAGAAATATACAAACCAGACATACAACATAGAATGCCCACTCAGATCACACCCTGACCAAAACAAAACATAAAACATACAAAGCAAACTATGGTCAGGGCGTGACAGTAGGCTACACTGTGTGCACAGACAGTGGCCTGTCCTTGACTGGTAACAATATGCCAATAGTTACTGCCAATGTCACAGGGTACCCGCTGTCACTTGGCATAGTGCTCTGATCAAGTCTGGGGCGAACCACTGTTAACCAATCAACGTAATTTATTCATTAATCTACTAGAGAGTGACTGATCAATTCGTCTTCACATACAGTATTAATTAGTTAAGCAGTTTTCTACAGTCTACATCAGTGAGGGGATAGCAGGGTTTTCTTGTGTCAATGCACGTTTTTATTCCCTTTTAAAAGCAACCGTATATTATCCCTGGCATGTTACATGGTTACATAATGTCACTGAAAAATATTACCTTCTTGGAAATATGCATGATCTAATGCATTAGCCGGATATAGATGGTTTTCACCACAAAATTCTACAGATCATCATCGATCCCAATTGATGAATGGCTCTACAACACTACCAATAGAAAATATAATCTACAGTACGACAGACAGGCGTGGTCAAACCAAGCCATGAATGTGTTGGACTTCATTAGACTATCTTTCAGTATGATAAACCTAGAGAGGCTGGGCTTCCCCAGTGTGCCATCTGCTCTGACATAATGTCCCTGTTGATCACTGAGGCACAGAGAGGAGCCACACTGGGGAATAGGTGTGGCGATGCGGGGCAGGCCACTGTGTGTGTGTGTGTGTATGTGTGTGTGCCTGGGTGTGTGCTTGTAGAGAGAGAGAGAGATAGGAGACATGATTTACTATAGGATGGGGCTTTTGTGTGCTAGTCTCCTCTCCAGCAGGCACGCACTGCCCTGATTGCCTCTCCCCATCTCTAGCACTCACCTGATTAATCAGCCATTTCCTTGTGTGATGACAGCCTGGAGCCACAGGGGCCCAGCGAGGGCTAATAAAGCCAAGAGGAGAGCACCTCCTGGGAGAACAGATACTGCCCTCTGCCCACCCCTCTGTCCTTTATACCAGATGAAACACAGGTGGCCCTGTGTGCAGTCTAATCAACATTAACATTGATCAGTTTAACATTTATTGAATGGAAATTGATACCGCAGGGAATAGATATTCATATGTAGGTGGACGCCAGAAAGGCTATTGAATATTGTGTTAAGTTTGCTTTGTGAATCTGTAATATTATTGAGGAGAAGGGTATGCTCAGAACAGACGTTATTTGGAACGGAATAGAAATCCTGTACTTACATTGAATGTGTAGGCCTATTAGGTAATCTATAATATCTTTAATGTTATTGATTTTCTGTTGCTATGGCTCAGGCCAGGCATGTGTACTACCAATTAGATCATGTTCTAC